>NC_137465.1:178040621-178219469 GCF_964235325.1 Thermobia domestica | reverse complement strand
GATCTAGGATTTGCGACTTTGCAAATGAACTTACAAATATGAATACAGTAAATTTCATACAACTTTAATATATTCAAGGATAAACTCAAATGAAACTGCACATGCTTCGTTACACATTAATTATACCAAGACCAAGACCAAGACAAGACCGACTAAACAGTTGCCAAACTTTGCAGGTCATCAGGGCGCTCATTAGGAGAATAAGTCAATTAATTCCGTGAGTATACATGTCTATATCAGTGGCTTTGCTACACATAAGTGGTTAAAGATAAATATTCCCTAATCAGTGGCGTAGCACACTTTTGCCCCCCCCCCGCAAAGTATAGAGAAGGGGCCCTAGTTGTAAAGCCGACAGAAGTAAGGTTGAAGTGCTACTTCTTTAAATCTTTACTCATTGCAAGACTTCGGGGCCCCCTATACCTCGGGGCCCCCCGCACTGCGGGGGTTGCGGGGGCAGCTGCTACGCCACTGTCCCTAATATTTAGTATCAAGAAACATTGGAAGAAATATTTCCAGACCCGAACCCTAAGAAAAACACACATTAGTCAGGTTCTGCCAAGAAGCAGAGTACTTAATAATAGTAATAGTAGTAAGAAAGTCTAGGAGGCTTAGGTGGGCGGGTCATGTAGCTAGAATGGAAGAAAGTAGAAACGCTTTCAAAGTCCTGACTGGAAGACCAATCGAAAAACGACCATTAGGAAGACCTAGGCGCAGATGAGAGGACAATATTAAGATGGATCTCGCAGAGATTGGAATCCAAAGTAGAAACTGGATGCAGTTAGCTAAGGATAGAAGTCAGTTGAGAGCTTTTGTGAACGCGGCATTGAACCTCCGGGTTCCATAGGCCAGAGAGTTAGTTAGTTAGTAGTAAGGAAGTTATTTTAAAAAATAAAGTAAAAGTTACTACTTCTGGAAGAACAAACCATTAAAAAAGGTATAAGCAAAAAAGCATATATACTTAAAAACCAGAAGTTTAAGCTTTAAGGAATTATTTAAATTACTTAGCATTATTTTAAATAATTCAGGATTTTTTAAAGTATACTGGATAACACATACAGAATTTTAAATCAAATATCTTAGTATGTAAATATTGTAAATGGAAAGTAACCCTGTTTCGTGCTTTCCGGAGACGTTCATGTAATCTCTAAAGATTGTTTGAAAATGTATTAGCCAACTTTTAGTGCCATAGGATTTTAAGGCATAGTCTCTTTGTTCTTATTTCGAGTTATAACACAAGGAAGTTGTATTTTGTTGTCGCAGAGGGTTGAACTAGAGTACTTTGCAGATTCCGCAGTGCGCTGAATTTAGCAAAATAGAAACAGCTGTCCTCTACATTATTTCCCAAGATAGTTATAAAACTGCTACTCTAAGCACTTAATAGTTTCTTTTTCAATTGAGGTAATTCTTTTTCGACCGATCACTTACTCTCTTCACACTTGTTAAAACGTGTTGTAATAAAAAAGCTGTTCATTTATTTTTACATAAGATTAACCCGTCACTGGAGCAAAGCAAGCGTTGTTGAACATCTATTCTTACCAAACTCACATAAACTGATTATACACATACCACATTTTCATCGCTTAACCAATTCTTAACAGATTTTATACAGTGATAGTAATCGCTGTTGAGAACAACACGGGCAATTTAGATTCGGAATTGCACTCGTATCGGAGACTTTATTATCACCTTAGGTATTCTGCTCTTATTGGCAGGTCACTTGCTGCAACTGAGAAGCTTCCATGCTCCACAATTTTCCGCTAACCTCTTCGTCTTCACGTATGCTTTTTCTGTTTTCATATCGCCCATTAATTGTAGTATCTTTCGCCCCCTCTCTTTTCTGTCACCATACCCTCTAGCACGTCCCTCATGATAGAGTTCCTTCTTATCCAATGTCCCACCCAGCTTATCTTCCTCTTCTTAATAATATATAAAATTGTTCTTTTCTCATCTACCATTTTTAACACCCTCTCATTCGTTTTCCGCTCGACTCAGTTAATTCGCTCCACTCTTCTCCACACCCACATTTCGAAAACTTCCAGTCGTTTCACACCGCTTTTGCGTATTGTCCATGTTTCTGACTCATACAATACACTACTCCACACGGAGCATTTTATGAGTCTTTTTCTTATTCTTTATTCTAGGTTCCACAAAATAGTTTTTTCTTCCTCCTAAAGACTTCTTTCGTCATTCCTATCCCTGTTTTTATTTCACGTTCACATTTTATATCATTACTAATAATACTACCCAGCTATCGAAAACTAGTCACATGATCTCTTTTCTCCCCTTCCACTTTTATATTTGACATTGATACCTTCGTTCCAATCACCATGGCTTTTGTCTTTCTAACATTTATTTTCATCGGAGGCTTAATCGTTGAAAAACTATTTCCTCAAAAAAAAAAAAAAAAACTTCAAACTCATTAGTAAATGGTAACCAAAATTAATACATTAACAGTTACCACTAATGGCAATGGTATACAGTGGTCAGATATGGAATCGCATGTGCTACAGAGGAATAATCACTTCCTTCCCTAGAGTTCAACAGAAAATGAAAAAGATTCCAAATCACGTGAAACTGGTCCAACAATTAAATAGAGTTTTGGAACAGAAAATAGGGTGGAATCAAGGGCGCCGATCCTGGGGGCCAGGTTGACCTGCCCCGCCCCCAAAGCTCATGTGGGTCCCCTATTGTATTTATGAATATACAATATTTGGCATAATTTGAGTGCAAATCGTCTTAAAATCCTTATATATATGCCTACTGCATCTGAATGCCCCCCCCCCCAAATTTACAGAAAAATCGGCGCCCTTGGGTGGAACCTTGTCCGATTCTTTCTGTGCATGGACATTTCTTCTCATGGGTGACTATGGCTGATACCCCTAATAATAATATACCCACGAGACGAGAAATGGAGTTTTCTCTTCTCGTCTCTAAATGTTTATAGGAGCCTTGCTTCGTCTCGTTTTGTAAATGTATGAACAAATTGGATGCACAGATTGTTTTCTTAATTTCATCTACAGAGTGTCCCAAAAGAGATGCAACCCAAACTTTCTTCGAATATATTTTTTGAAGTAAAAATAATAGAGACATAACTGTTGTGATAAATGTTACCGTTATCTATGGAGATATTTTGAGAATAAAACCAATGAGATAAATCGTAACGTTGAATTTTAGTAATTGTTTAAATGACCAAAAGTGTAATTAACAAAATTTGCAAATTACTTACAATCAATTGCGAGAAATATTAAAAAAGAGTTAATCGCGGTAATTCATAATGTAGATGTTTAGTACGCATCAATATTTACCGTATGAGACAAGAACAGCATGTTGTTTTGCAGCCCTGGCAGTTGAAAAGGCTATTTTTTACGTATTCAGAAAAAAAAGTATTTTTAAAATAAAATAGTGCATTCTAGTTACAATATTCCATGTGCATGTTCAATAGGCCCTGGATACATAGAGTTCGATCTTAAAAGTGTGTGGAAAAGAAACCATTGGGTAGAGCAATAAAAATGCTACGAGATAATTTAAAGCAATATCTTAGTTAGGTGGGTTGGAAATAAATAAAGAAGAGAGCGTCTCTCCCATGGTTGACGAACATACGCAACGAACATACGCACCGTAGATAGTAGTTGGACTTCAACTAAACCCAACAGGGTTCTCTGCATGCAGTTAGAAAGGATTCTGTTAAAGCATGGGGGAAGAATTGGGAGAACCCAGAGAAAACTCACTCACATCCGAAAGTGCTGAAGAATTTTGACTATGAGAGAGGGAAGAAACCGATTTAGAGAACCCGGAAAAATATCTTTATTGGAACATGCTCAACAGGTTGGCAAAACTACCGAAGAAGATGGAGAAAACGCAACTCTAATGTGTATGTTGGTCTGGAGGAAAAGGATGATTATAATGCTAGGTATGGGTTAGTAGGATGTTATTAGGCTTGCTCACGAGACCAGACAAGACAGAATTTTCGTAATGGCATACGAGAAGAGTCACAATCTTCGTGACGCGATACGGCATAAGACAAAATTTTCGTGACGCTATACAAGATGAGACAGATTTTTCGTAATGGTGTACGAGAAGAGACAGAATTTTCGTGACGCGATACAAGATGAGACAGATTTTTCGTAATGGTGTACGAGAAGAGAGAGAATTTTCGTGACGCGATACAAGATGAGACAGATTTTTCATAATGGTGTACGAGAAGAGAGAATTTTCGTGACGCTATACAAGATGAAACAGATTTTTCGTAATGGCGTACGAGAAGAGAGAGAATTTCCGTGACGCGATACAAGATGAGACAGATTTTTCGTATAACGGTATACGAGATGAAACAATTTTCGTGACGCGATACAGGATGAGACAGATTTATCGTAACGGTATACGTGAAGGGACAGGATTTTCGTGACATGAAACAAGATGAGACAGACTTTTAGCGACATGATACGAAATGAGACAGAATTTTCATGACAGTGCGCGAGATGAGACAGAATTCTTTCCATGGAAACCGATACATCTTTTGAGATAGCAGTTTCAAGACAACTCTTCAGGACAGACAGTCTCGGCTCTTGTTCCGTACACTTAACATTATTTTCATTCAGCATTATTTTCATGTAATCTGCTTTTTCACAGCAATCTGGTACTGAACGATATTAATATCGCATTAGTTTTTCATGTGGGAGGTGGGTAACAAGAATCAAAACTAAATTGATTTTGCAAAGAGCAGGATATAGGAAATGGGTTTTATTTCTGTGGCGATGAACTTTTAGGTTCCTTAGATCATACACTTAACTATATTAATTAAAAAGAACAACAGAACTTCCAATTGTTTTCTTTCTTTTTAAATGTAGTGTGATTCTTTGGCTTTGCCTCATAAAATTTAATGATCGTCGCTTCGAGCAACTTTATAGCTCTCGCAGGATACGTTCACATATGATGCCGAAATCGATCTTTTTTACACGTTCTCGTTCTCGCCTTCCCGGTTGGTTAGAAGGCATCCGATGGAAGTGGGAAAGAGAGAAAGAAAGAAAAAAGGCAAGGACTGTGTGCTTTCCTTGCATATTGCTTCAGAATTTCCAGACAGATAAGCTGGTGCATTCTAAATAAGCTATTCACGCTTCGAATCTCAGCTACAGTCTATCCTCATGAGGGAAAAGGAAGCAGAAAGTGGAAAAGAAAGAAGCAAACAAGGCCAGATAACAAAAGAAAATAATGTCGTGTTTATATACAAAGCTTTTCTTCTTGTTTCAACATATACCAAGTAATATCAAATAAATACAGATTTAAGTTATGCTAACGTACTATGTGGTAAGTTCAATAGCGAATTGTTTCGTAACTTTAAAATTAAAGTAATTGTCATGTTTTGTGATTTTAAATTTGTCAACTTTAACACCAAGATATTTAAAGTCGTGAACAAGGATAACTGTCATTAACTTAAATAGCTTTATCTTTCGGTAATAATAAAAGGAAAAGTCACATGCATTTTTCTATTTTCTTTTACACAAGCAGAAAACATTTACATATTGAATATGAATAAGACAACCTGTACGGAGGCAGATCTCCTGGCATATAAACTCCTCGTCTATTTATTTCCTTTTTATAACAAAATTAAAGGTTTTAACTTACGGGATTAATTAAGAAAATAAAACAGCCTTATCCGTCATCGTTGTTGACTAATTATTTAACTATGATTCCTTCTGAGAAACAATACCAATCCGAACTAGCCTCAATCAGTATTTTCTCCCTTTGTTTATTTTCCTATTCATTTATATATCTTGTTTGGCCTTTCGCCTGTTGCTTTTATTCTTGAATCTGTTTGTTTTTGACTTTCAATATTCTTCCTAGTCTTTGCTTCCTGGAAAGTGAAAATTGCCTGTTTTCCAGGAAGCATTCCTTAAACTTATTTTTACAATTGTATACTAAAATTTTAATAGTCCAAAATTATATCAGAATGTAGTCACAAGATCAAGCTGAGGATATATTATGAGTTTACTGGATACTATGAAAGTAAAGGCAGATTTGGAAATCAAATAAAGCCTTTAGTTCAATGTTGGACCTGCATGCTATGTGTAATGCTATACGTTCTACGTTTACAAGTACGTCCGTTACTATTTGGATTTATTTGTCACTGTTACGTTAGTTTTTTGGATTGCGGGTTTAGCGTCCCTTTCAGCAGCGAGGCTGTATGGGACGCGGACGTACAGCTTAACGTGTGATCCGAGCGACATAAGCTTTTTCCGGATATCAAATCCAGGTCTCCCGTGTCCGAAGATGCTTACACTAACCAAGGATGTTATAAATAGAGGATCTGCCCATATATATTTTCATTCTATTAAATCAATGAAGGCAAAAAACAATCGAGCATCGGCACGTCTGATTGGTTACTCTCATTTCTGCCATCGTCTGATTGGCTATTTCGTTTCCGCCATGATTGTTGGCTCAAAACTTTGCGATGCTATTGGGCGGAGTGGGCAGAGTAGGGGTGGCGAAACTATGACGAATGGTTTCAAGATTTTGTTGTAAGGGCAGATCCTCTATTTTATAAGATCCTTGACTCTAACCATAATAACTACTAGGACTTGGGAAGCCTAAACTCTACTCCAATCATAGAATTGCTTTTCCACACATATAATACATCGGAAGAATTCAGCACGATTCGTGGAGCTGCCTTCCGGACGCATATTTCAGGAAACATAAAAGAACAGAAGTTCAGCAAAAATGTTGCCAAATTTAGAAGACGTGGCGAACGAGAGACAAACAACTATAACACGAACACTAATTCGAATTAATCGGTGACAATGTTAATAGCAAAAATATAAAACAGTGACAATAACAATAAAAACAAAATGAAACTTAGGGGCAATCAGACAACACTGCAGCCTCATATATTTTCCGTATACCGCGAGAGACGACACTAGCAAAATTTCATGGGCGGGGATTGATGACCGGGACACGCCCTCGCATTCTATTGCAAGCTGGAATTGGTAAATCTATATCAAGCTTCATGACTCCTTGCGATTACTGTAGTATTACTCATGATATAAGAAATTTGTCGTTTCTAAATGAAGACAATCGTGCAGGGGAGGAGTACTTTTTCTAACGCGAGACGAGACGGAAAACATTGTCATCTCGTTTCAGAGAGGAGAAATTTCTTGAGTTTCGTGGTCGACACTAATAGCTCTCAAATTCTGTTTTAGAGTTAAATGATTCATAGTGTAAAAAGTATACATATAGAAAATGATTGTACGAAGATAATAATGAGAAATTGGCTCTTACAGAAATAGAGTGTACACGACATAAACTGCTGTCCTCGGGAAATAGGCTGCACGTGACTATTGCAGTCAATTTATATACTTAGTTTGTGGTAGCATAACATTCGGTGTGAAATACATGACACGCAAATGATTTGGTGCTTTAAGTCAGCAATTGGTACAAATATAATTAGTGCATTCTGGTTTCTCATGAGAGAGAGAGGAAAAGGGAAGAAAATGGTCTCGGCAGCAGTTCGTGTCTAGTTGTCACTGTTTCCATAAGGGTGAATTTCCCTCAGCACGAAAATGTAGTTAGTTCGGTCTGGCTTCAGACAGCTCAAATATGATTTAAGTGTTGCTATATCACCCCGTTCAAAGAATTTTCGTGACGCGGAAGGATTCTGATCACTTCCAAATGAATTTTAAAAAATACAATATAAATTTTGTACACAAATTTACAAAACGAGACGAGAAAGAATTTTTCGAGAATCGAGACGAGACAAGAGTTTAAAAAAATAATGAGACAAGACGAGAAAACCGTATTTTCCCATCCTATTTCCTGGGCTACGCTAACGCTAAAAATACAACCACGAAGGAGCTTGAGTCATTGTTAGGAGTGTTTAAAGGGTCGCGGTGGCTCAGTGGTAGAGCGTTCACTTCTGGTGCTCGGAGTCCCGGATTCGATCCCAGCTCCCGCCAAATGAACTTTAGGTGGACAAACACCGTGTACGTGGGTTTTCTCGAGGTTCCCCCGTTTCCTTCCACTTTCTTCATTCCACCATTTCATTCATTTCTCATAATCACCGTCTCCTTTAGCCTAAACGGCATAGGCTAAGCGTGGGACGTATAACTCAAAGATTTCATTTTTTTTTTTCATTTCATGTTAGGAGTGTTTGTTATGACTATAGTGTCATTGTCACAAGTATGTTTGTCATCGTCAGGAGTAGACAAACAGCAATGGATGCGATCTGCTAGTTAATACTGTATTTTTTTTACATATACTGTAAATAAATAAGATAAATAGATAAAAAATTATTTCAGCAAAATGGAAATTATTATTGGCAAGAAACGATACACTTTTTAACCTTATAGAAATTATTTTTTTCTCGAAAATTACTTGAGAATTCACCCGAAAGCATTTTATTTTGGTCAGACTGATATGACCTATCCATGATATATATGTCTTATCTTTGGATAGTTTTATAGCTAAACAAAAATTATAGTCTAATACCTAATTATAATTTTAGAATATATCTTATTAATCGTACTCTATACTAGTGGTTCTCAACCTTTTTTGACTGACGAAACTTTTCTGAAAATCCAAGTCATTGGGACACCCTTATTTAATATTTTTGATTATAAATAATAATAATAATTATTATTATATCTATTATAATAGTGAAACAAATTAGTTTTTATGTATAGTCATTATAAAAACTAATTGGTTTCACTATTATAATAGATATTAATAATAATAATATCAAACAAGAGTGCCCTGGATTATCAGATAAGTGTCGTCAGTTATAAAAAGATAAGAATCACTAGTATAGAGTAGAAAATATGTTTAATAATATATATCCTAAAATTTTAACTATTGATCATTATTGTTACCGCTGCAGATGTAGACTAATACAGTGTGTCTCGACTTTTAAATTCTAAAACTTCGCAACATACCTGAGTGAGCTGGGGGCCGCGGTGGCTCAGTGGTAGAGCGTTCACCTCTGGTGCTTGGGGTCCCGGGTTCGAACCCAGCCCCCGCCAAGTGGACTTTGTGGTGGACAAACACCGTGTGCCTGGGTTTTCTCAGGGTTCTCCCGTTTCCTCCCACTTTCTTCATTCCACCATTTCATTCATTGCTCTGCATCACCGTCTCCTTTAGCCTAACCGGCATAACCGTGGGTATTTCATTTCATTTTTTACCTTAGGGAGCTGTGTAACAAACCAGTGTGTCGCGACACTTCAGTTGAGAACCACTGTTCTATATATCTCCTTACTATAATGTCATAATGATAGTTACCACTCAGTACCAACATAATTTTAAAGGTGGCATGTTTATTGTACAGCAGCAATTTTTAGGTGTACAAAAGAACATTTTTCGACTTTTTATTCGCAAACTACGCATGAGGATTTAAATTCACTCATATTAATTTGTTCAGTTCAGTGAGATGTATGAATTGGTTTGTCTCATTCTTTAGATACGTTAAACACTAATAATATTAAAGAATCTCGTTAAAACTAGACAAATAGTTGAGAAACAAAATGTAAAATGAAATGAAATCTTCAAGTTTTACATAACATACTCATGCCGGCTAGGCGAAAGAAGACGGTAACGGTGAGAAATGAATGAAATGTTGAATGAAGAATGGGAGAACCGAGAAAAACCAACACACACGGTGCTTCTCCACCACACAGTTCACTTGGCGCGAGCTGGGATCGAACCTAGGACCTCATGCACCTTAGGGGAACGCTCTACGACAGAATCACCGCGGCCCTAGTTGAGAAACAGAATTCAATGGTGAAAGAATTTATTTTGGAGATAACGGTGGTATGGCTGAAAAGTACAGAAAATTGCATTTTTCTTAATTTACTGAAAACTGTACTCAAATTGTCCTTTAATTTTAAAGTTACTTACAAAACTATTTTCATCAAACGAAAAGATTTTTTGTAGCTGACTGTACCTTGTCTTCTCATGACACACACACACACACACACACACACACACCAAGACCGCCAATCCGCCCCCCCCCCCAAAGTTCACGTGGGCCCCCCTATTCTATTTATGAATATACAATATTTGGCATAATTTGAATGCAACTTGTCTTAAAATCGTCATATATATACCTTCTGCATCTGAATGCCCCCCCCCCCAAATTTACAGAGAAATCGGCGCCCTTGACACACGCACACTCATACTGTTTGTTATAATACAATAAATACTCTTTCTTGATTTTCTAACGATAAGAAATTTTAAATGTCTTGTAACTGTGTAGAAATATCATAGAAATTCAAATAAATAAATAAATAAATAGGACAGACTTTACTAAATTTCGATATTTGAAGAAGAAAAGGGTTAGAGCAAATAAAAAGAATAGTGCAAAGAAAAAAGAAAGGAACCTAAAACATGCTTCTCTAATTGATTACGTTTAAGAGCTTTCCATCAATTTATTATCGCACCACGCCCATGCAATGCAATAATTTAAGATCTTTCTTTTCATTTTTTCTTTCTATCTTTTTAATCCACAATGATAGAGTATTTGGTCATAGTTAGAAACACTGTCGGCTGCCTCAAGAGCTGCAGCACAGAGCTCCAACGCTCGCTCGACAACCTTCAGTTGTTTCGGTGGCGCGTCCAGGCAAAGGTGTGTGTATGTGTGTTTGTGTATGAGTGGGTTGGGTTAGATTGGCAAGAACCGGTCCGGTCGGGATATTCGGTGTATGCCGTGCCGCGTTTCCGTGTGAGATTGAGAAAGATTTATTCGTGTGGGTAATTTTTATGAGTGTTTTTTTATTGTTTTATTTTATATGTATTTTATATTTTGATAACCGGAAAAAATGAGTGAAGTGATACGTCGACCTGCTGCCCTCAAAAAACAACAACAACAAAAACCGGATCTTTTACCAGAAACACCACCAGCGGTTGTTAATGATGACGAAAAGGTGAAAACCGAACCGGAAGAGAAGAAAGAACTTGTGATAAATGACGAGGAAAAACAAGAACAGGTTAAAACAATTGAAGAACCGCCTCGTCCATCTTTCCGGGAAAATTTGAAAGAATTCCTTCGCGAAATCCGAAGTCAATGGAAAATATTTGTGTACGATAATCATAAAGAATGGGCGATTCTTATGCAGCAGCGCAATCACTGCCTAGCTGAGCTGTTGTTGGTATTTATTTATTGTGGACTTGGTGGGCTGATATTTCGATTTACGGAGGGGGCTTTTGAGTCATTCTACAAATGTGGTGTTAAGAGAGTCAAACGTGATTTTACTGACTTACTGTGGATCAAAAGTCATAATTTGCGTGAAGAAGAATGGAAATCATTGGCCAGGCGAAAATTGATGGACTTTGAGAACCAATTGCAAGCAGCATATGATGCAGGCATTAATACCTACTCGGGGAGAAGGTCATGGAATTTCCTCAATGCTGTAGTTTACTGCATAACTGTGATCACAACAATAGGTGAGTCAAATGATTACGTCATGATCATACATTGACATCATATCCGGTATTTGATTTATTGGTGATCTTGTTTTGGTAACAATCATTTTATGCAAATGTGTCATCATTATCATAATAGGTATTTTGCCATTATTGGTATGTAGTATGGGGGCCGCGGTGGCTCAGTGGTAGAGCGTTCACCTCTGGTGCTTGGGGTCCCGGGTTCGATCCCAGCCCCGCCAAGTAAACTTTGTGGTGGACAAACACCGCGTGCGTGGGTTTTCTCGGAGTTCTCCCGTTTCCTCCCATTTTCTTCATTCCACCATATCATTCATTACTCATCATCACTGTCTCCTTTAGCAAAACGTGGGACGCAAAACTCAAAGATTTCATTTCATTTTTGGTATGTCGTATGAAAAGCTGCAATGTACCGTGGTCCTCAGCTAATCTCGTTTTGACGAAAGATTGTCTTAATAGTCGTTGAACCATATCTTTAATGGAATCTTTAAAAAGACGATAAAAAAAACTTTCCCAATTGCTTGAAAGGCTTGAACCGTCTTTACACAAACTTAAGTCCCTGTAGGGTCTGAGAATACAATGGAGAAAGGAAATTAACTTTCTGTGGGTGTGACCACAGATTCGATTCTTGCCTCTGACAAGTAGGCCACCTGATCCCATTTAAGCTTAAATCAAAGCCTTGCCCGCTGAAAAATCATCATCATCACAGGTATTCTGCCTTTATTGGCAGGTCACTTGCCGCAGCTGAGAAGCTTCCATGCTCCACGGTCCTCCGCTAACCTTTTCGTTTTCGCGTATGATCTTTCTGTTTTAATATCATCCATTAATTGTAGTCTCCTTCGCCCCCTCCCTCTCTTTCCCGCCACCATACCCTCTAGGACGTCCTTCATGATACAATCTCTTCTTAGGCAATGTCCCAACCAGTTTCTCTTCCTCTTCCTAGTAATATCTAAAAGTGTTCTTTTCTCACCCACCATTTCTAACACACTCTCATTCGTTTTCAGCTGAAAAAGAGAGGTTAAAATATAATCAACAAAGATAGTCTGTTTACAAATAATGTCCCAGGTAATTTCCTGTTTTGCTCTTTACGAAATTTGGTTTACCAAAAACTCTTTCATATATTTACTCTGTGTGGTCCGTCCAGAAGAGAAAAAAATCCCAAGAAATGAATTTTGGTCGGGATGTAGAGGACCAAAAGTTACCAATAAATTTTGTTGATGGAGGTGATCCATCCAGTAAATCCCAAGAGATATGGACAATCAAAAATTGATTCTCCAAGTATTCTTACGGGTGTAATTACGGATATCATTCGTACTTGATAGACTAACCGCAGTGCTGTTGAGATTAGCGGGTTTGTATAATTCTCAGGATTTAAGATACAAATCTGTCCGAAGGATACCATGTTAAATTGAATGACCTTCTATTCAATAAATCTAAAGATTTAAATGTTTTCTGTTTTAAAATATTTATTTATCTCAAAGTATATTTCATTTAATTTGAGTTAAAATGCTATATTGAAGCGTAAGATTGGTAACATTTAGTTTGTTAATGAGTTTGGTTTATCAAACCAAACTCCTTCACGGGATATACACTAACACTGCTACTCGTTATCTGTCTACATTATTATTCTCTCCTCTAATTTAGTTCCAAGACAGATGAGTAGGTCTTGATGCTGTGATTCGAGAAATTTTGGGTCCTACCCCCGCAGGTTCACACTCTGAAATTTTGTTTTGGGGGTTCCGAAATAAAAACATTGGGAGGGGTCCAGACTAGTGGAACCGCCCTAATGCACCTCTGGTATAGACAAAATGCTAGTGCCTTAAAAAGAACCACAAAGTTAGGGATCTGGACCAAGTGGACCCCCCTTTTTGTAGGTCCGCCCCTGTATCCCAGGTACTTAGGCAAGAGTGGATAGTGAAGTGTGCTTGCCTTATCACTCGAGCACCGTGCCTGCAGTTTGTTTTTTGCTTCAACCAATAAAGTAGCCACTTGTAACTAAAATGTTAATTCACCATATGTTTATAATGAATTAAAACAATAGAAATATTCAAATCAGTTGTAAAATCTTTTAATGTTCCATGTTAACTACCAACGAAATGAAATCTATTTCGTAAATATATTGATATCACGAGATGGTTACCACAGTTTTGTAAAAAATGTTCTTGACGCTTCGTGTCTACATCTGTTGACACTGTGAGAATTATAAGGGGAATGAGAAGGAAATTTCCTTTGGTAATACTGGATGTTACTATAATCAAAGGAGATTTCCCCTTATAATGAGCGGCGAAAATCTGACTCCAACATTGGTGGAGAGGACAGGTAAGACCGTTCCCATATCTTTTAAACCGATATTCAAAATATTTATGAAGTTAAAAAACAATACTGTGGAGGATCAAGGGAGCAGAGTTGTCTTCAACATTGGGAGGCGGGAAGATTTGAAGCTTGTTCTGGGAGGAAAACCTATTTCATCTCATTTTCCTTTGTGGCAATCAGACACAAATCATTACACTTCTCCCCAAAAAAACACATTTTAAATCGGATTATAGGAGGGGACAGTCCCTCAGTTCCAAGATTAGAGGGGACATGTCCCCCTCAACCCCCGTGCCATTTGCTCTAGTGCTTGTAATACACACACAGTCAACAGATGTAGACACAAAGCGACAAGAAAATTTTTACACAACGACTGTGGTAACCATAATATAACTCGTGATAGATTTACGAAATAGATTACATTTCGTTGCTAGTTAACATAGAACACTGAAAGATTTTACAACTGATTTGAATATTTCTATTGTTTTAATTAATTATAAACATATGGTGAATTAACGTTTAACTTGTAGCTACAACTGGCTACTTTATTGGTTGAAGCAAGAAAAAAAGGTGACTCCAGCGGGAATCGAACCCTGGCCCCTTCGCACGTGAGTCACAGATGCTACTGATTCTGCTACGCCGTCACTTGATAAATTTGCGCAACGTACGGCATATGCGGCGAGTCGAAAACTTTAAGACGCTTTTTGTCCATTAAATTAGCCCATTGCGCTCTCCGAATTTGTAATATGAACACTTTAAATGTGCACTATCACCTTGCAAAAAATGGCCCCGAAGTTCATTTACCAAAGTCTGCTTTCTCCTTGTTAGTCGGGAAGTCTAGAGAGACAACTCCCTGCTTCACAAAAAATCTCAACTTCTACATAACTTCCTATAAAAATTACATCCCTTCACCTAGTGACAAAAATGAAAACGTATCAAAGATTCTCCATCTAAGGAAAATCCCTTTAATCGTATTTACATCTAGAAACACATACACTTCACCTGCATTTCTTACATTACAAAAATGAATATACCTAGGTACAGACAGGGATCAGATAAGAAAAAATTAAGGTTTTGAATGCTAGGACCTTTGTAACAGGAAAGGATATGGTCAGTGGCGTAGCAGCTGCCCCCGCAACCCCCGCAGTGCGGGGGGGGGCGACGTATAGGGGGTCCCAAAGTCTTGCGATGAATAAAGATTTAAAGAAGTAGAACTTCAATCTTACTTCTATCGGCTTTACAACTAGGGTCCCTTCTCTATACTTTGCGGGGGGGCGCAAAAGTGTGCTACGCCACTGGGTATGGTCAATATATCTTCTCCAAGTAGATTTCGGTGTCATCATATGTTTTGATTCAAGTAATTTAAAAGGTGTGTAGGTTACCTCCCGAAGTTCACTGTTGGCTACTGAAGAACTTTCAATGTTCGAGTCTTTTATTGTTGACTCCTTCCCTCGCAATTGTGTTAGTTGGAAACGCAATGATTCCTCTTATTGCTATGGTCTTACGTTTCACTTACGAAAAGGAAAAGAAAAAGACAAAATAGTTTTGGTACACAGAGTGGGCACAAAGTCGCTTTTCGTCGGAACTAGTATATTTGGGAAAGGGGCTTTGTAATCATCCTGTAATATATATGAATGCAATTCATTCTACCTTTGGAACTGCTTTGCCTTAATTGAAAAACAAAATCTGATATTCCTAAATTTAATTAACTTCCTATAACCTTGATCTTTTTAAATCCTCGTATACCATTATAAATAATAACTATACTGAAACTGTAGCATAATCAGGGTCGTAGCTTGGGGCGGGCAGGGGGCAACTGAAAAGGAAGCTCCTCGCCGTTTGAGGGGGGCCCATTTTAAGCCAACATTTTCTTACTCTATATACGATACGAACCTGAAATTATAAATGAAACATCAAACAGGTTCACTACATTACATAAACAAAACAGCACACACATGGGCGGCGATTAGGGGGGGCAGTTGCCCCCGCACGTTTTTGAAGTAACCAATTAATGTATATAGTTTCATTTGGAAATGTAACGATTTTGTATGTGTTACTGATTAATAGGAAAAAATGCTGCCATATAATATTTGCTGTTGCGTGAATACGTATTGGTTGTCTTCCTGTGGAGTAAAGAAAGCTACAGTAATTGCGTTTTAATCGCCACAGAAAATAACCCCAAAAAATAACCTATTGGAGCACAATTTCAGCATACTTCCATTTCTTCTTACAAGGGCTCGATATGTTAGTGAGCCGCTTTGAAGCTAATCGAAAGAACATTATGCAAAAAAGTAGGGCCTATTTCACAAGTTATTCTTTAATTGCACAAAAATTGACAGTTCCTAAAATGTCTTTTCTTCTTTCTAAAGTAAGGAATATCGATTAAAAAGAGCGTGATAAGAAACAACTTCTACCTTTTCCATTGTTTTGTAGTGTAATATACGAGTGAAGTGTTGTGTTTAAGGATGTACGAGTGTATATACAATAAAATTTAGTAAATTGAACATAATTCTAGGTTTTAAGTTTATTTTGTATAACTGAAGTGTGGATTGATTCTAAGTATTGTGTTTTGATGTGTTCCAAGAAATTAAAACTGCACCTAATGGCAACGAACATATTTCAAGAAGTTGCAAAAGCAAATATTTCTTTAAATGTCGTAGCATATGCTTGTAGTATTTACTGCCTTTCATTTTCTAAGAGTAATAACATACATTTAATAGCATGTGTGGAATTAAATATTAAGTTTTTCATTAATCCTTAGTTTCAATATAACTTTTGCAAAACAAGCATCATTATTCATTACTATGATTAATATTATCCTTTCTATTTATTTGTTTTGCAAATTTATTAAATAATCTGATCACACAATTTTCCAGACGGAATTTTAAGATGTTCATGAGCAAGGAATCAAATCTCTTCTTACATTTTCGTTGTTTAAGAATAGAAAGGACTAGTATCTACTTGCGTTGTTCTTCTCAATTTACTTAATAAACTATTATATACGATATACGGTATTTTAACTGAAAATATAGTATCCTGTTAGTTATACAACCTTTCGTCAAACAAAATGTTACAAACAACAGGAAAACTAACATTTATATACAAATATTCAGATCATGTCTTGCCCCCTCACTTTTAACGTCCAACCGCCGCCACTGAGCACACAAAAGGTCAATAAAACAAAAATGCGTCGTAGGCCCATTTCAGTACAAAAAATGTCCACTATTAGGGGACCTAGAAATAATATTTATTCGTATGGGTTTTAGATTTATCAATATTGTCCCCTTAATTAATTTGTCATGTATGAAACGAGACCAGGGGCGTAACTAACGGCCTCGCAGACCTTGCCGTGAGGGAGGGCCCAAAGGCTCCGGGGGGGGGGCATAAAGAGTAAGAGTAAGATGGAAAGAAGGGAGCACAAAGAGTAAGAGAAAGATGGAAAGAGGGAGGCCCAAGAATTAGAAAAACCTTTTCTAGGGAACCCACATATGTTAATGCTTGCCCCCCCCCCCCCCCAGAAAAAATCTAAGTTACGGCGCTGAACATTATTATTTATTGAAAGTGCTTTGATTAGATTTCAGTTTTTAATATATAAACTCTATTCTCAGAACTTCACACCCTCAAGAAATTTCTGGATCCACCCCAGAAGGAAGCTCGGCGAACTGCCGCAAAGAATATCCTCTTGTAGGAAAATATTAAACAAATTAATAGTTTTGCTCCCACCATTCCTCAACGACGTGGTGGATCGAAAAACCATTGATTAAAGAATCGTCGCTCGATGATTCCTAATACCATGTAAAATGTGAAGAATACTATAAAAGCAACTTTGTAAGAAAATACCCGGAAGCGAACTATAGAGAGCTTCGCTTGCTGAGTGACGGTATTATTTCGAAAAGGAAAGAAATATTGATTTCAACGTTTTCACCGAAACCGGTTTCGGTTTTCCCAAAACCAGTTCGGTTTTTCGTCGAAACCGGTTTCGCATTTCTTCAAAACCGGTTCGGTTTTCTCCGAAACTGATTTCAGTGAAAACTTTTGGAAAACACACAAAACTATCTCTGTGGAAACGGAATCGGTTTCCGAAGAACAACGAAACACTATTCTTTTCACAAATAGTACCAATTTTGAAAAAAAACGGAACCGGTTTTCAAGAAAACCGAAACCGGATCCGGTGAAAACCGGTTTTTGTGCCCACCATTAATACATACATACACTATATATATATATATATATATATATATATATATATATATATATATATATATATATATATATATATATATATATAATAGAGAGTGAAACAGTTGCTAAAAAATTAGAATAACACCACTGACTAAACCGAGTATTTTAAGGGAACGATTCCTCCTCACTACTATAGTGTCTAAACTTTGATTTGACTATTGCATATATCGAACTCAAAATGTATGTATAAAGATCAGAGAATTGGATAACTCTTGTATTAAAGTACCGAAAATTATTCAGGTTGGCGACGAACGAATGGAAGGACTGTACCAAACATTGTCATCGAACATAATCAGAAAGCCGCCCTCATTAGTCTAGCGACTAGCGTGCGCAGCTTTGGTGTACAAGATCGCGGGTTTGATTCCCTGTGGGAGAGCATTGAACGTGTTGCAATGGTTTGGATTTCAGCTAAAGTACTGGTTGACGTAACATTACCCATGATGCTAAAAAGGGGCGCTATTCTTTAATAAATAAAGTAAGCAAAGTCAGAGAGACATCGCATAATAATTACCTGCGGAAATTTGTTTCTTTACAGTGTAGTTTTCTACTAACTTATTACACAATTCGTTTTAGTGATTATAGTGTTTGAATATTCACACTATTACGGACGATAATTCAAAACGAATTTGTTTATTATTGCGCTAGTGCGTATTGTAAAAATAAAAGTAACCATTCTCTGTGATTTTATTTTTCAAATCTTTTTTCGCTGCAGATTCAAAATGAAAATACATTAAAATTTATACAAAGACTGTAAAACAAAAGTATGCATAAAGAAACTTATTTTTTCAAATATAATTTATATTATATTAAAATTTCGTAGATCGGAGTGAGGGGCGAAAGAGCACCCTGTTACCCTGCCTAATAAAGTTTTGCTTCGGAGAGAAAACGATGTACGGAAATTTAGAGATATTTAAGGAAAATTGATAAGTTTTGCACCACTTTAAAAAAGCATCAAGGTTATTCCGTAATTTTAAGATTATATATATATTATAAAGTGTAAGTCGTAGCCAGTGGTGGCTCTTCAGGGATGTCGCATCGGTGGAAAATTAAAATGTTGTTGCTACGAAAGAAAAGAAAGCTTTCCTATTAAACTATATGCAATTCTTGTATACAGTTTTCTGAAATTGTATAAAACTTTGTCCCTTTAGATTGTAAAAATAAAATTTTAATTTTTACCGATGAGACTACCCTCAAGAGGCACCACTGACTGTGTGTTATTGTAATGTCAATGTGTGTGTGTGTGTGTGTGTGTGTGTATTATGTATATGTATGCAATTTTTAATTTGTTTGTTTGTTCAGTGTTGCTTTTCAGCACCGAGGACCTACAGTTTAAGTGGAATCCGAATCACCATAAAGTGTTCAATATTTTCTTCCATCACGAATCGAACCCGGTACCCCATGCACCAAAAGCGCGCGCGCTAATCACTAGACCAGCGGGGCTTTAATTTCTTATCATCATATAATGCAAAGTTAGAATTCTAATATCTTAACCTGTACAAGTTTTTAAATAATAATATTTCAGTAAGTTGGTCTTCGATTTTATTCCCAGGTTGTTAGAAAGTGAAGTGGGATTCTAACGTGTTCCTAAACACAATCGTTTCGCACGTGCTGTATATTCATCCTCACGCAATGTCTGCAAAAACTGCGTGTTTCTCTACGCAAATTACGATATTTTATCAACAACTTGTGGGATCACCTATGTCTTATCAAACCTAATAACTTATGAAGGCTGTTTTTTAAAACACCATTTTGAGTAAATAATATATGTGCATATGCAACCATAAGAGTCGCTAGACACGCCACAACTCAATGAATCACCTCTAACGGTGTTTTACGTAATACGTAACCTTCGCATGTGTAGGCTGTAACAACAAACATGAGATAATCAACCGTATGCATTGAAAATTTCATGCTTAAGAAATCTGTCTGGCAAAAGTATAAGAAGTTGCTTTAACATTTAAAATTCAATTGGGTGATGATTGCCTGAGTAACTGATGAATTTATTAGGTAGTACCTGGCAGCTTACAGCAGAAGGGATATCCCTATGGCTTCAATAGACCCTGATCTTTAGCAACATTTTGCAAGTGTGATATCATCTCTCTTATTTTCACTATTATTACACTTTACAGAAATCTCTTTACTTGCTGGTGTCAGATTTGGTGTAAGTAGTGGGAGGAAGCACGGAAATTGTTTTCTATCAAGAACCGCTTTCGATTTTAAAACAGTTGGGTCCCCTATCAAAAAAACTGGTTTCAGTTTTAAAACCAGTATGGGACGATTTTCTATACACTACTATTTTGACCATTCTAATGATCACAAGTTCATTTCAAATAGTTGAGATAAAGATAGTAATTTATTTCTTTTAGACTTCCGAACTATGCCATGCTTAAGTATCGGAAGTATTGCAGAACGGCTTTGTCTGTCTGTCTGTCTACAGATATCATGGCAAAAACAGTAAGAGATATCGAGATAACATTTTTCGCAATTGATTCAACGTCCCAAGGATAGGTTTCACTTCCTTCGTTAACTCTGGATTCAACGGCGTGACAAACATCTTGGCATTTGAAGGTGGCGCTCCAAGTTCACTTTAAATGCTGCTAGCAAATGAGAGGCCAGCGGTATTGCCACGTTTATTTTGCACACATCCACGTCCATCCTCTGCCACCTGATCGCTCTATAGTTCGTCTGCTTAGCCATAGCCACACCCCTTAGCACTCGGCAATGTCGCGTCAGAGCTCGCGTTTTATCCGTTTAGCTGAAATGCCAATGTTTAACGCCATAAAACGGAAACGGTGATAGATAGCGAGAAGCGGTTTTTTTTTCAAACGATTCAACGTCCCAAGAGAATGTACCTCCCAAAACTCTACCGAAACCGGAAGTGGTTCAGATTTAATATTATGTTCTGTTTCAATACTGATTTCCACACAGCGAAAACGGTAAAACGTACCAAGATATGGTTTCTTGAATCGATTTAGCGTCCCAAGAATAGCGCCATCTTCTTCGTTAACCCTCTATTCAAACCAAGAGTGGTTCAAATTAGCCATTTCTGGTTTTACATTTATCACTATAGAACGAAAAAAGTTACAAATAGCGAGAAATATTTTTTTGGAAACGATTCAGTGTCTCAAGGCAACGTACCCTGACTATCCCGAACACACTACGAAAACCGGAAGTGGTTAACATTTGCTACTACTTCCGTTTTCAATACAGATTTTCATAGAGCAAAATCAGTGAGAAATATCGAGATGCGGTTTCTTGCAATTGATTAATTGTCCCAAGAATGGATTCCATTTCTCCCGCTTACTCTCTATTCAAACCGGAAGTGATTAAATTAAACTATTTCCGGTTTCAAAACATTTATCACCATACAACAAAATAGTAGTATATAGCAATAAGCGGTTTTCTACAAAGGATTCAGGTTGTCAAGGGAACATACAAAAGTGGTTGGAATTTACTACTGCTTCCAGTTTGAATGCTGATTTCCATACAACAGAAACGGTATACGATATCGAGATGCATATTTTTTTTTTTTTTAATTAATTCGCCATCCCATGAATAGGTTTCGTCTTCTTCACTGAACCTCTGTTCAAACTCCAAATGATTCAAATTAACCATTTCCAGTTTCAACACTTATCGCCGTAGATCAAAAATGGTAATTGCAGGGTTGGCTGGTTTAAATCTTTGTTTAAACCAGCTGGTTAAAAAAAAAAACTGGTTTAAACTAGGGATGGCCAATTCCGGAATTTTTACTTTCCGGAATCCGGAAAGTAAAATCGGAAAATTTCGGAATTCGGAAAAATTCCGGATTTCGGAAAAATTCCGGAATTCGGAAAAATTCCGGAATTTAGAAAAATTCCGGATTTCGGAAAAATTCCGGAATTCGGAAAAATTCCGGAATTTAGAAAAATTCCGGATTTCGGAAAAATTCCGGAATTCGGAAAAATTCCGGAATTCGGAAAAATTCCGGAATTCGGAAAAATTCCGGATTTCGGAAAAATTCCGGAATTCGAAAAAATTCCGGAATTTAGAAAAAATCCGGAATTCGGAAAAATTCCGGAATTTAGAAAAAATCCGGAATTCGGAAAAATTCCGGATTTCGGAAAAAATCCGGAATTCGGAAAAATTCCGGATTTCGGAAAAAATCCGGAATTTAGAAAAAATCCGGAATTCGGAAAAATTCCGGAATTCGGAAAAAATCCGGATTTCGGAAAAATTCCGGAATTCGGAAAAAATATTTTTTCTTTTTGTAATCCTAAGAATTTTGTTCAAACGCAAACGAACAAATTTCCTTTTTGTAATCCTAAGAATGTATGATGCAAGTTAAGCTGAAACTTACATGCTAAAGTATACACTACTCAATCTTCCCATGGTTAATGAGATGTAGTCCAAAAGTACGATGTACTCCTAATATTTAATATTTGTTTTACTGTGATATTGTCCAGAGGTAAGGCATATATCACACTGAGATAAACAACTTGACATAATGAAGATGTTATCATACGTAGTTTTCCAGAAAATCGTGAGAAACTAATTTTTGTGAAGTTAAAATATGCGTCGCTTGTTGCCAGTGGGATGCAATTGATAACTTTTATGCTGGAATAGTCTTATTATTATTATTATTATTATTATTATTATTATTATTATTATTATTATTATTATTATTATTATTATTATTATTATTATTAATCGTTTATGTACTGTAAAAGAAAAATGTGAACCGTTAAGTAGTAGATTTTATCTGTTGTTTTTTGATATCTTCTAACAGTAATAACAAACTGCTTGTAAATACGCAATGATTATCAAGGACAATGGCATATTAATGTAAGGACTACTCTGCAGACTAGCAATAAACAATAACAGATAAACAATAGTTGCAAAAAAAAAAAAAAAAAAAAAAAAGTAACTAACTTGGGCACGTCAGAATGTTCGCGAGAATATAGGGACGCATTGAGACCAGCAAAGAGCGTGCTATTATCATTACTCAAAGGGCCGTACGATGGAGGCATTAATGTTAATGGCACTAATGAGCACTTACTTGCTCTAACGGTTAACCTCATTTTTGAGATGATTCTTAGAAGTGGGCGTGTTGGCATGCAGTTAGAAGACCTATATCCATTATTTAAGAAGCACACGTTATCTGTGAAGTACTAACGATTTGCGTCACTATCGAACACTAACGTAGCACTAGCGACGTTTAAAGTCGAAATGGAGTCTGACATAAGTGGCTTGTCAACTTCACGGACATTATATTTTCCTTGAATGAGAGAATTTTGCGCCCGGGAAATTTGCGCCCTACCACAAAAATAGGAAAAAATGCGCTCGCAATATATTTGCACTGGGATGTTTGCGCCCTACCCCAAAAAGAGGGGAAAATGCGCCGGCTACATATTTGCACTGGGATGTTAGCGCCCTACAATTCAACTTATTTTTGTATTGTGTAAAGTAACTTCCACTCACACTTGAACTAGGCTTGCCTATCATCGTCTCAGTGAGTTACTCCATCCGTTATAATATTCCGAACAAATGAAAAAAGTACAATTTTAGTTCACTAAAGGGCAATCCATACAAATACAATTTTTCATTATACTACAAAATTTACAAAAAAGTATAAATGACTGATATATAATTATTAATATAATCAAAGAGTATAATTTAATCTACAAAAGGCTGTTTGGCTCTACCCAGATATCTCTGTTCACAATCCTTGCGAGTTGTTTGGCTTTTCAGGACACAAAATATAGAAAAGAAAATGTAAAGTGAATGTAAAATCAGTTCAGTAATATTATCAAGAAAACTATGCACAGTGTGTTTACTTGCTGGAATTCAAACACACAATTGCGTTCAGTCGTTCTTTCAGAAAAAAATTTTCCGGGGGGCACACTTAGTATTCCGGAGGGGGGTCACTGCTGGTACTATTCTATTTATTATTATATTATAGACGTATTATTTTGGTCTCCTCCGAGGGGGCACTCTGAGAGCTCTGGGGAGGCCAGTGTTCCCCCAAAATCATCTCTGGAAGAAGCAGTGATTGCGTTGATCCGTTGTGTTCTTTTGGCTTATATTGAAGTTTATTCTCCCCTTATATAGCCACAATGAAAATAAATCACAAATGGCATGGTTGTGGGGGGAGGATTGTTTATGCTGTAATGTCAGCCCCTCCGAGGAAATGCGTAAGCTCCAATAGGTTCTTTTATTTCGCAGGGCTCAACTTTCCGGTGGAGGTACATCGCAGGCGCAATTTTCCCTGTTCTTGAGGTAGGGTGCAAATTTCCCAGACGCAAAATTCTCGACACCGTTCGAATGACCTCGGAAAACTATATCTTTTTCAATACTTTTTTATATTCTTTTACTCGAGATTTCTTCATAGCTTCTTATTAAAATACTTACTAATATATCCTCATTTTATTGTCCTAACCAATCAATATGGGTATGTTGTCAGTAAAATATTTAGATTGATCGAGTCTCTGGTGTGTAACCACAGTATTTCATATCATCCCCCCATTAGAAATCTTGGCTAAACGAACCAATATATGTTGCCAATAAAATAGTTTAGAATGATTGAGCCCCTGGTAAATAACCACAGTGTTTCGTGACAGACCCCCTCCCCTTTCTATTACCATATTCTAGCTACATGCCTGACTCAGCTAATTCTCTACATTCTTTACCAAGCACACATTTTCTAAAGCGGAAAATGCTCTCTAAATACCTAAGCTCATTATTTTCAGCAGATGCACAAATTGGGTAACATTCTACCTACATGAATGTTATATATATGTCGATTACTGGAAACCGCTTCTCGCTATCTATTACCATATTTACTATATAATGATTAACGTTAAAACCGGAAATGGTTGATTTGTACCGCTTCCGGTTTGAATATTACATTTATCAGGGAACTCGATTCTTAACTATTGACTCTGTACATCATGGCCAAAATTGATTGGTAATCCATCAGATAGTTCTTGAGACTGTTTGCTTCACTGACGGACAGAATGAATATATGGCTATAGAGTTTTGATAAACTAAATTCGTTAATGAGTGATGATGGAACAAATATAAGAAAGGTAGGCCTTCTACCGGGAAAATTTTCGAACACAAAATTAGCCATCGAAAACCCACATATCCTGGGTTAGAATACCATAGATGAAAACTCTACCACTGAGTCATCAATCACCCGCTTATTAGTTTTATTAATTATTATATTAATATAAATTAATGAATGCCTGCTTATGTTAATTATTGAACAATTACATTGTACACTTCGTAAAGTCAAAAATTATAAATTTGTATTTACTGTACATACAGTGAGCGCAGAAAGTGTTCGTACACCTATGCTATTGAAACGAGAATGTTTGCGAAAAAGAAACAGAAAATTTAAGAAGTGTAATAACACACACAATATGAATAATGAAAACTAAGCTTTATGAATATATCAATAAAGAACCACAAAGACAAGTTTAATGGTCAGAAAGTAAATAAATTCCGTAGAAAGTGTATAGAGTGGACGCAAAAAGAGATCGTACACCTGACGTACGAATACGAAACAAAGATACCACAACTGGGGTTCACTAGTATTCACCTGAGTATACACCTCTGTATAGCATGACGAGTAACAGAATGAGTTTAGTTGTGAATAGAAGTGAAAAAACTGCACGGTGGGCTGTCAAAGTGGGAAGCAACTGAACAGAAACAAATGAGGAGACAAGAAAAGTAATTATTAAATTGCATAAGAAGGGTAAGTCTTTGAGAAAGATAGCAAACCTTGCAGACAGGCCTCGTTCAACAGTACAAACAATAATTGCGATGTATAATGTTTCTATCACTGTGCGAAAAAAAAAAAAAAAAAAAAAAACTGGAAGACCAAGAGTGTTGAGTGAACAAGATAAACGTTACATTATTAGGGAAAGAAAAAAGGTTCCAAAAAATAGTGCTGTGCAATTGGCAACGGATCTGGAAACACGCGGTGTTAAAGTATCAGCCAGTACAGTGCGGAATATTTGCAAGGTATCATGGTCGGATAGCCAGGAAAATGTTCTGGGTGAACAAGACGAATCGTATAAAGAGACTAAAGTTTGAAAAAGAGTATAAAGATAAGGGATCAGGCTTCTTTCTGGAATAGGGTCATATTTTCGGACGAAAGTAAATTTAACTTTATCGAGTCCAATGGGAGGCGTATTGTATGGCGCAAGGTGAATACAGAGATAAATCCTCTAAATCTCGTCCCTAAAGTAAGACACGGAGGAGGGTCCGTGCTCGTCTGGGGTTGTATGAGTGCTTCAGGAGTGGGTCGTCTCCACCTTATCGATGGAGTGATGATCCACAAAGTGTATATTAACATATTAAAGGAAAATCTCCATACTAGTGCGCAGAAGATGGTTCTTGAAAACAATTTATTGTTCAGCAAGACAACGACTCCAAACATACAGCGGAAAATACTCGATTGTGGCTACTCTATAATACCTTGAAGCAGCTTCGCACACCTCCCCAATCCCCAGATATGAACCCCATAGAATATCTATGATCTGTTCTGGAGACAACAATCAAAAGGCACAGCTTCTCTACTCAGGGCCGGCGCTAGCAATTTTGCCGCCTTGGGCGGTGCTTTCACATGCCGCCCCTTTAATCCGCAAACCTTATTTTGACAGATAACGTTCAAGTGTCATTTAAAAACATGTATAAAATGGAAAAGTAAACAAAAAAAAAAAAAAGAACTACCTTTCTGGAATGTTCACGTAATATTTAAACGACTCTATACTGACACAATATTCAGTATGCTCGATTTCGCTGTATATCTGTAATATAGAGCAGTGCATACAGAAAATAAAATTTTAAAAATATACTTTAATCATGACTAAGAATTTTAATTTTTAGGCTTATTTTATATCAAAAGGCGTTTTCAACAGAGTATGGAGCAAGAAGATAATACAGTAAATCAGATATTATGGTAAATGTAAGTGATTAGCTTAAGCCTTATAATGTACTAAAACACAATAGACATACATAAATTTAACATACCTTAATTGAAAGAAACTTTTCTTGCTTTGATATGAGCAAATTCCTTTATCACATCACGTAGTCCAATGTTTTAGCCAATTTGTGTTCTATTGATATCGTCGCTAGACCACTCAAGCGTGTTTCAGACATAGAAGAGTGTAGATAGTTTCTAATAAACTTAAATTTCCAAAAACTTCTTTCTCCACTTGCCACTGTTACAGGCAAGATTAACAAAATTCTACGTGCAATACTAACATTGGGAGCAAAGTCATGTTCCTAATATATATATATATTTTTTTTTGAACTTTCACAGGCTTAATTATAGTGGATAACACTTTCAGTTTGTCTTTCAAATCATTGGGGTTAATATCTTTCAATTCTTCGTGTGTTAAAATGATGGTAAGTTTAGTACACTTTTCAGACAAAAAAATCAGGTGGTAGGCTATATCTTTACGATTACTTATATCGCAAAGAAAATTGAAATACTCGTTGTGATGTTTAAGTTGCTCAAATCTTTCTCTTAAAAGCTAACACAATCACTTCTAGAACTTTGTAATAAAAATCGATCTTGTATCTTGTTTGTGGATGTTTTCAGTAGCTTCATCCTCTGCCTCGTACTGAAACTGTCTCTTCTTTCGACTTCGAGCTTGCACTGTATTACGTATCAGTGGATCACCCGTATCTAATGCTGATGCCAAGTCCATCGTATCAACTAAGTAAGATTTAAACTTTGCATAATTTCTGCTCCTCTCAAAGTACCCAGATATTTTTTCAAGAAATCCTACTGCATCCAACACATGAGAATCAATGCTTTAAAGTCATATCAGACAACGAGTGAGTAAAGGAAAGAAAAGTAACTCAGCTGGTTTGCTATACACAGAGCATCGTGGACGACCATTCTATCGGTTATATTGTCATTACTTATTTGAAGTAAGGCATCATAAACTTCCTATATTTGATAACTGAGTCAGAGCATCAATTCGGCTCTCCCACCTTGTGGTGGATTATGATTTTAAAGTGAGACTACTAATATGTTCCTTTAGTATGGCCTAACGTTGAACTGACGCAGAAAAAAATCATAAACTTTTTTTTAGCTATACAAAAAATGAGACATTTCTCAAGAAATAATACGCTGTACGATTTACTATATTCGGAATGAACAATTTGTAAATTGGTCAAAAACTCGCTATTAGAACCTAAATGTCTCTAGATGCTACCAGGGGCGGATCCAGAGGGGGCGATCGGGCGATCGCCCCCCCCCCAGAAGAGGAAACTTTTTTATTTTATATATAAATAAAATATATAGTTTATTTTTTGACGCTCTTAAAAGTAGCTCTAAGTAGCAGTATTACAACCCACCGCCCCCCCCAGAAGTCCGTCCTGGATCCGCCCCTGGATGCTACAGGCTAGAACGGCCTGTCTCAAGTGGGAGTGTACCTTTTGCATACTTGGAGCGGAGCGTTAGAACATTATTGAATAGAAAAAAAATATAAAAAGACACCGTGATAATCTTATGCACTCTAGCTCAAAATCCTATCTACACTGCTGCAAGGGAAATATTGAACGAGATACCTGTGGCTAGTAGTTTGATAATTGAAAACGAGGAGGAATGCTCTGAATTTCCTGAGAGAGTATTTTCTTGAATGTGAGTAAAGTAAGTTCAATTACATTTTCAGGTTAACACAATCTTATTTTTCCATGTGAGCCTATTACGAAGCATTATATTTTGATAGTATTATTTTCTTTTTCAAATTTTGCCGCCCATTAGACTTGCCGCTCTGGGCGGTGGCACGGCTCGACCCTCTCTCGCGCCGGCCCTGTCTCTACTAAAGAAGGCCTAAGAAAAGCTATTCAAGAAGAATGGGACATAATCAGTCCCGAAGCTACAGAACTACGAACTACTACAGGTGAAATCAATGCCACGAAGACTACAATCATTAACGCACAGGGTAATCCCACAAAATATCAAATAACGTAATATACTTTATAAGCACTAATTCAAGCATAAGTGTACGGTGACATTTTGCGTTTACAAAAAAGGAATTCTCTCTTTTCTTCTGAACAAAACAGTGATTGTGTTTGTTTGGCCTTTCTCTTGTATATAGAAATAAAATGTATGAATGTGTAGTCTTAATTCTGGTTATATATATATTTTCCACCTCCCGTTCTCATGCTAGCTGTTTTCAATATAAAGTATGCACGGTGTACGAACACTTTCTGCGCTCACTGTAGGTATGTTGACAATAAGCGAATGTTATTAGAATATTTGTTGAGATTTCTTTTCCTCCACTGCCTTTCGCCTGGTTAAAAAGTAGTTTGCAGTGCTTTGGAGCAGCTGCAGGTGGGAACGCGATAATGTTTGAGACATACCGGCGACTTTTTTGTGTGTGAAAATAAGACGTTCTTTATAAAACAGTAAATAACTGCAGTAGCAATTGTCTACGTAAGTGATAAAGACATATCCAACTACAAGAAACTAATACAGTATATATATTCATTATTGTGTTTCTCTTTTAACAGCTACTAGCTAGGGATGGCCAATTCCAGAATTTTTACTTTCCGGAATCCGGAAAGTAAAATCGGAAAAATTCCGGATTTCGGAAAAATTCCGATTTTTTTCTAAATTC
Source organism: Thermobia domestica (assembly GCF_964235325.1). Taxonomy (NCBI): domain Eukaryota; kingdom Metazoa; phylum Arthropoda; class Insecta; order Zygentoma; family Lepismatidae; genus Thermobia; species Thermobia domestica. Next base: position 178,189,875 of record NC_137465.1, on the reverse strand, counting down.
CGGATTTTTTCCGAATTCCGGATTTTTTCCGAAATCCGGAATTTTTCTGAATTCCGGAATTTTTCCGAATTCCGGATTTTTTCCGAATTCCGGAATTTTTCTGGATTCCGGAATTTTTCCGAATTCCGGATTTTTTCCGAAATCCGGAATTTTTCTGAATTCCGGAATTTTTCCGAATTCCGGATTTTTTCCGAAATCCGGAATTTTTCCGAATTCCGGAAAGTAAATTTTCCGATTCCGGAAAACAAAATTTCCGGAATCCGGATTCCGGAAAATTTTGGCCATCCCTAGTTTAAACCAAACAAAAAAAGAACGAAAAATACTTTAAATCGTGTGAACTTCATGGTGACGTCTCCACATATCAAACCATCTGCATTACGTTTATGTACTTTTCACCTTTTAATCAAGGGGTCCCGTGTTCAATTCTCGGTCGAACCATAACCCATCTTTCAAGTGTTACGTAAACCAAGTAGCGATTCGAGGTGTCCCTTTAAGCGAAAGTCTTTTCCGTGATAACCTTGGTACTTCATAAGAATGTTAAGCCTAAACATACGAAACGAAACCAAATCATATATTTCTACTTGCCTGAATGCCTGTTTTTTATAAAGAAGCCAAGGTTGCTTAAATATATTTATAGCAATTGGCAAAATTTATCAACTGCCTACACAGCTTCCAACATCAGCTTGGATTTGACTGTTTTAATTTTATTGAATGATATCTACATACCAAATTTGTAAATTAATACCTCAGTTTTATCGTAGTGATTATGATACGTTGACTTTAAAATTTTATATACAGATACATTTAAAGTAATAACAGGATTTTCCCAATAGCTAAGGCGGGAGTTTCCCGATTTATATATAATTCTGTATAATGTTTTTACTTGTGTAACTGTTTATCTTTTTGTCCTTCTCAAATGACTCTTGACAATTATATTAACAAGTAGGCCTATATAAAGATCAGTACAACGTATTTTTATCAGGAGTCCTTCGTGAGTGAATCGGCAATCGCATTTGTGACCAATTAGTCCCGGTTCCGTGTCCAAATGGACAATTTCTCTTGGATGAAGCCGAGAAGCGGTTTGGATTCCGCTTTAAGCTTATGTCACCCCTTCCAGCATAACCTTGTTGTTGCATAATAACACCAAGGCGAAACAAACTAATTTGTGTCCATATCTAATATAAATACATAGAGTAAATTATTTAAACCAAAAATACCTGGTTTAACCAAAAAAAACGGGTTTAAACCAAAAAACCTGGTTTTTTGGTTTTTTCAATAAAAACCATGGTTTTTGCCAACCCTGGGTAATTGGTAGCGGCAAGCTGTTTTCTGCCATCTGTTCAGGATGTCAAGAGAGCATGTCGTCACAGCCTGCAACACTCTTCCAAAACCGGAAGTGGTTGAAATTTACTACTGCTTCCAGTTTCAATACTAGTTTCCGTAGAGTAAAAACTGTAAGAGATATTGATATGCTGTTTTTTTGCAATCGATTCAGCTTTCCAAGAGTAGATTCTATCTTCTCCCTTAATGGTCTATTTGAACCGGAAGTGCTTCAAATTAACCATTTCCGGTTTCAATCTATATCGCCACAGAACAAAATCAGTAAGGCATAAAACTAGTAATGGCTTTCTGATATGGATTCAGAGATATTATTAATCTATTGCAACCAGTAGATATAGATGTACTACTTAAAGTTTAAGTATTGAATTCGCATAGTTTGAAAGTCTGCCGCAGTTTCATCCTGTGAAAGGAACCTTCCTGTCTTTATTTTCTTCCAAGAAAACACTTGCATGTATTCAATGTGGATAATACAGAGAGGAGCAAATTTTAAATTAGTGATTTTACTTGAACAGCTCGACGATGATAATTTTATCGCTGGCAAAATTTGAAATAAAAAATACTGCAATGAGCCATCACATTGCCAACTGCAGACGATATTGGACAAAGGCGAATTATTCTAGATGCTGTTACGGAGACCTATCTTGAAAGCGGTAACAGCACTAAATTCGTGATTTACAGCACAAAATTTTGGCATAGAAAACTTTCAATTTCAAAAATGGGTGGATAGAGACGTTAACCCACAATATTTGGTAGGGGCATATCTTGAAATCGGGGACAACACAAAATGCGGAATTTATGGTCCAAAACTTTGGCATAGCAAAAACTTCCAATTTCTAAAGTCGGGGGATGGGGACATGGATCCCAACAAATTTGGTAGTGGTATATTTTGAAAACGGGATCAGCACAAAACTCGGGGTTTGCGGAACAAAATGGCATGAAACTAGCACAAGACTATGGCATGTGGGGAAAAAAACTTTTAATTTCTAAAATGAGGAGGACTTAGAACATAGGTCTGGAATTTCGTAGCTTCGTGGGAAATCCAGCCGGGACATCCTCCTGAAATCAGCGCTGGACACCGTGTCCACACAGTGAAGAACATGTCGACAACATTGATTATTTTACTAAAATTATTCTATAACTACATTTAAGAAAAGGACAGAGAAAATACTGTATTAATGTTCCCTTTTTTTAACTTGTCTTATTGTAATATGTTGAAACAAATATCAAAGTTATTGGCGCGAACGATTGTACTCGTTATCTTCTGACATTTCCGTAAATTTCATTAAACAACATTTCTGTTTTGTTGTTTGACAATTGTCCAACAGATAAAATTATCCAGTCTGAACATTGAACACAGGGCTTCCATATGACTAAACACTAGGTAGTTATATTCCACATGAAAGCCTATGAATATAGTTTTTCCTCTTTTCATTTTTTCTCTTAAGATAATCATTGAACAAAAACAAAAGGCCATATATATATATAAAGGAACAAAAAGGTAGTTTAGCTAAGGCATACAAATATGAATAATCCACCGCCTATTCGTACTTTGAAAAGACCCATGACTGTTCTCCTAGATTCGACCTTCCCACCGCCTTGTGAAGTCACTCACATTTTCTCTCTCTCTCTCTCTCCCTCTTCAAGTCTATATTTATCTTTCAGCTGGGAACACAGCCAGAAAACATCTGAAAATGCGCTCAGTAAGATTTTTTTCCCCCCTTGCATTTCCGAGATGAGGAAGGTGAAAATCCGTTCTGTCAGCCTGAAGGGAAAAATAAGTAGAGGTGACAGCTTTCCAAGCTGAAATACTGACTTCGTGGTTTTTAAAATATGGATGATATCAGTGGAAATGTGCTGAAATAGTTTTTTTTTTTTCTATGAAACTGAATTTTCTCAAATCATACAAAGAAAGCATACGCAATACAATATTTTTCACGATACTTGAGAATTTTATTTGAATGGAGTACAATTTGAATAAATTTACTATTCCATTTTTGTTCGTGACATATTTACCATTATATCTGTAAGGGAAATATATTTATTTTATTCAATGCAGTATATTTAAGACACGTTCCAGTTCAGAAATTCTTTGAGAATATGAAATAAAATTAAATATTCATTTTAATGCCCCAAATTTATGCCCTTGACTCCAATGGAGACAATGATTCAAGTTACTGGACGATAATGAAAGATGTGGTGGAATGAGAAAGTAGAAGGAAACGGAAGTACTCCAAGAAAACCCACGGATACGATGTTGTCCACCATAAACTTATTTGGCTGGAGATCGAACCAGAGACCCCACGCACGAGATAAGCACTCTATCACTGAGCCCCCTGCCCCCCAGGAATTGTATGCAAAGGATATGCTATCTTCGTTCTGATTATTATTATTATTATTATTATTATTGGGGCACGTGGCTCAATGGTAGAGCGCTCACCTTTTGTGCAAGGGGGCCCCTGGTTCGATTCCAGGAAATATGAGTTTGTGTTGAACATCATTATGTCTGTGTTTTTTTTCCGAGGTTCTCATGTTTCCTTCTACATTCTTATGGCACCTATTATTAATTAATCGTACACTTCCGTTGATCATCCATCGCCTTTAGCCTTCAAGGCATACCGTAGGGCGTAAAACTAGAAAATTCAATTACCTAATAATAGTAGTAGTAATGCACAAAGTGTCTGAAAATTAACTGTTTTGTTTTGATATTTAGTCCAGTGATAGAGCAGATCACACTTGGTCAAGACATTTTTTCTCGTCATATGGGTGTGGATGTCACTTCTTTAGACCCGAAATTCCAGGCAAACCTGGTGACATTGAAGCAGCCAAATATCAACTCTGGACTATTACTCCAGAATTGCATAACGAATTAATGATATCCACTACTTGACCTTGAACCCTGATTGGTTTGATTTCCAGTGTGGTATTTCTTAATCAAGATACTGTCTTGAATATTTCAAAAAATAACTTCATTGTCTATTCGTCTTCCCATACTAAAAAAAATAATACAATGGTTTTTGAACATAGATTGTGTAAAAAAAAAATTACCAAAACACTATTTGGGCTCAGCGACATCTTTTATATTCTAAACGACACATTTTACAGATTCGCTTGTTGAATTAACTTTGATAAGCCCTCAATACGAAAAACACGTAGCTTATCTTTTCTGTGATTCTTAACGTTTATACTCTGATAAATCTTGTAGTTATCTTTCAGTTCAATGCTTTGACACACAAAGGATGCTAGCGACAGACGAGAAAGAAAATTATCGATTTAATTAGAAGACAGAGGGAGAGAGAAGATAATAGTGTTCGTTAGAATTACATTACCAGCCCATGTTTTGTGTGCTCTGGATCACACCAGGTCACACTGAGTCCTGTGGGCAATGGATCTGACTGTCTGAGTCTTCTAGTCGCAATTCAATGAACTTCGTAACACGTTCCATCGACTTATGTGGTCAGTAACTATCGTGTTATTCAGAAGCAATTTTTCATGTTTTCGGAATATGCACACAATATTGCAAAAGGCTAAACTTAGAAACTGATTCTTAACGCGGAGCTTGCAGAATCATAATCTTGGCTTCGTATAAATTCTTACGAAACAAATTCATAATTGACCCCTGGTTAAGCAGTAATGTAACTTTGTGAAATTTATCGTCAAGTTTAACGAAGGAGGTGTTAGAAAATTTTTCTTTCTCTTCATACACGAAACTTAACGTTAAGAGGCGAGAAGTGAGAGACAACGCTTTTCATTGGCCTGAACTCCCTCGTGGCTATTTGGTTAACCTAAACGCCTTCTGCGCTGGAGACCCACGTTGGATTTCTGGTGGCAGCTCATGTGGTTCAGATCCCATGTTAAGTTATAGATCCACGTCAAGCCATAGGTCTCCGCTTTGGTGCTGAATATGACGCTGTATTCTAAATCAACCTGTCAAAACCCAACTGGCATCCCTAATCACCTACACTACCATAACTATTAATATTATTGGTCAGTGTGACTAAAAATAAGATTGTGAAGAGTTCATCTCTGTGTTCAACTGAACTAAATTAACTATTTTATCGTTGATGCCACTAGACGTCTATAAAACGGACATTAATCTCTGGTGCAGTGTTGCCAAAACGTTGAGACAAGAAGTCACTAAATGAGGGATGAAAAGACTCGGATTTTTTATGAAAAGTCACTAAAAAATATTTGAAATTTTAGATACTGTTTAAATTTTCAGATGTAATTTATGTGTCTTATTATGTTTTCAATAAAGTCAAGGTCTACAACTGTTGCTACAACAACAACTACTACTAATACACCCAAACGATATGCTCTAGTCATGTCTTTGTGTACAGAATGCAACCAATCATTGAATTCGGGGATCATTTATATTTTTTTTTTTCTATACTTTTGTTCGTATTTTGAAGCACTAGCGTCATTTCAGATTTCGCTTTTCGCGGAGGACGACTCCACCAACGGAAGTACAGTTTCACCGTTTTCATTTGTGATTTTTTATTATATTAATACAAAACTCACTTCACTTTAATTCCCACTACTATATCTAAGAGATTTACTATCATTAAAGCTGTAGGTCCTATTAGTTATGTTTGTCAACATAATTTCTGCAAACTAAAGGGTATTGAAGGTTTGAATTGTTCTCCATTAAGTCACTAAATCGCCATTTAAAAATCGCCAAAAAAAGTCGCTGATCTGAAAAATAATATTTTGTCCCAATTTTGAAAGTCGAAATTGTTTTGTTAATTGTTCCCAGTGGCGGATTCAGGGGAGAGATCGCCCCTCCCCCAGAAGAGGAAACTTTCTTATTTTAGATATATAAATAAAACCCATCCCAGAGTTTGAAGCTCTTAAAAGTAGCTCTAAGTAGCAGTATGACCCTCCCCCCAGCAGTCGGTCCTGGATTCGCCCCTGATTGTTCCAAAAGCAAATGAGAGCAAAAGACCTTTCAATGATTCTTCAGGAACGAAGAATAGAGTATCGATGTTATTTGTGATTCAAAATTTCTGTTAGCCGCCCGATAATATATTGTTTTGGAGATAGGGCTCTTTTTGTATAACTACATGATCATGTTTTGAATTTTTTATGGTATCCAGGTCATACGTTTTAACGTGTACATCCTGCCTGGAATGATAGGAGGTTGAACCTGGGGTTTAAACTATCTTTAGCTCCTCCAATATTGTCGTTGAGGAAAAGGGGCTAAGCCATTCAAATGTCTCAGTGTCGTTTTCGTGTTATTTCTGCCAACCATTTTTGCTAGTTTAGTTAAAAAAGAGAAAAATCTATTTCCATAAAATGTTGGAATTACTTACAGCTGTATTTGGATAAATTAGTAGATTATATTATGTAATAAAATATTATAATCACTGAAACCCCCGCCCACCTCAGTTTTAAAAAAAAACTGTGCATTGGCCAGTATGATCAGAATTAATCAAATATTGTATATTCTAAGGGAATCTCGTCAGTGAAAGTAGAGGAAACTTTTATGTAAATGAAATTAATTTGTCCTACCTGTACAACCAGGAAGTATGAATTTTGGAATTCATTTTACATAACCCGTCTGAAGAGTGTGTTGAGGAAAACGTAAATTTCTACATTCAAATTAAGTGTCTCGTAATACAAATTTATTCTAAACAACTAAATTGTATAGTATAGTTTTGATCATTAAATTAACAATAGAGTATTAAAAGTAATAAAACTTACGTGACAATGAATACATCGTAAGAGTTCTAACATCGTTTGTTGAATGTTTTGTAGTTTAAGTTAGTTTTTCCGGTAATGTTCTACCCTAGCTGTTCGAGAAAACCATCGTAGAAAGTGTTCTAAAAAAATAATATTCTAAAGAAAATGAGCTAGCATTTAGTTTGTATTGATACACTAAACAGTCCTTTGCGAAGAAATGAAAACAAAATTCTAATTTTTGTCGCTTAAATTTATTAAATGAAAAAGCAAATATAAGAGAAAGAATACTTCTTACAATGATACTTCACCAAGTTGTATATCTCCGAATATGTTTATTTTCTCATGAAGTGTTATTACAATTATTAACACCATCCAATTCCATCTGCATTGCAGTTGTAGCAACTAATTAAATTTTGATTCGTAAAGTTAGTCTGGAGTAATAGTTTAAAACAGCCAGTTATATTCCTTAATGGACGGAAAGCTTTTATGTTTTGTTTTTGAGAACTCTCAAACTAGTACAGTCTATTGATCAAACCTCTGAGCAGTGAGGCTTTGTTGGTCTCGCGGGTAGAATTATATCTATCTCCTCGAAAAGTCTGTCTGCCTAGTCATAGATCGTGATGAGTGGAAAAAAAAAAAGTTAGCTTAGCCTGATTCATGCTCTATTTGCGTGTTGCATTCTTATTCTCCCATCGATTTATTGCAACTTAACTGAAAAGGGCAAAAACTTGGGAGAAATTCTGGGTATTTACTTATCCAATATTATACAACAGTGTACATTGTAAGTTGTGATGATTCTTCTTGCTAAGCTACAACAACTCAAGTCTTTTTAGCAGTTCATTTGCTTATGACACAACAAGGTTTGGAATAACTTTTTTTTTTTTTTTAATATTGTAGAAATTCTTCTCCCCCTTCAGATGTGGAATATTCAGACACTGGAAAACATGCTCAGTTTATTTTTATTGGTTAGGTTAAATGCAGAGTTGAATCATTCTGACTTCAGAAATTCGTGAGATATTCTTACCCCCTTAGAATACATATTTCCAATAAAACCTTTCTTATCCCTTGCTTTCGTGACAAAAGGAATATTCTGGCTAAATTTCACGATTCTATATATAGTATAGTATAGTATCATCTAGGCAATAATGAGTATAAATGTGATAGCAGAAAGGACCTGAATCTTTTTCCATAGAATTAGTTTGAGCATTTTCCAATTCTCTAGAGGTATATGTCGTGATGGGCAGTGGGAATAGTCCCAGTGGGAAAGAAAATTAAAAAATGGGAATATTCCGGGTTTTTCCCTTGGCATATAAATTCCCGGGAGGGAATTTATTTCCATTTCCGTACTGTATTTTCCAAATTATAAGAACCATATGACTAATTACTTTATTTTCATTTATTATTATTTTACTTCTAGATTTTAAATAATTTGGAGGTTAAAAAATTAAAATTCATTGACTCTACTTTATATAACTAATTAATAATATGATTTTTAAGGTCCATTTCCATTTGCACTAAAAAGTAGTAAAGTACTAATTTACAAATGATGAAAAGGAACAAATTTGTAATGTAGAAATTCTGTAGAAATAAAGATGAAGTACCATCAATACATCCCCAACCACCGTTAATAATAGACGTCGATCTGTCTGCTGTCTCTGACTCGAATTTCTGAATAGGCACTCGGACTTCTCTTACATGTGAATTAACGCAAGAAATTTCGAGAAATTGGTAGGGGGAAAAAAGGTCTAGGAAGAAAGGTCGGATGTGGCAATGTTACGTGCAATATTCTTATGATAAGTCAGTATCTTGCAAATATTGTGGACACAAATATGTATGAGCAAGTGTTGATAAAATGGTGAGACATGTGTTTTCTAGCAGTTACCCAACCTAAATTGCTTATAACATTTAAAAATATAATATGTTTATAATATCAGTAGTAGGGTCAAGTTTAGAAAATCCATTTACATATAAATTTAAACTGTTTAGCGGTGTAAAAGTATGTGGACCTCCTATATCAAATGTTTCTCAACATATTTACTCATATAAAACATATTGTAAGTAGGTATACATTTATGCGTACTCTCTAAATATAAAATATTAATAAAATAACATAATACCGTTCAGAATATACAATTTGAAGAATCCTCTGGAGACAACAGTAATAAATATACTGTAATAAGGAAACGAATTTAATTTTGAAATCATAATATTGTAATAGAATGCAATTTTCTTTGCACATAAATTCCCGGAGTATTCCGTTTTTTTTTTTTTTTTTTTTTTTTTTTTTTAAATATTCACGAAAAATATATTCCCGGGAATTTGCCCATCACTAGGTATACGCAATCTTCTGTATAGAAAAGACCAGTCTAAGATTTCATAACATTGTAAATGCTACATTGAATGAAAATGAATTGAAACGAAATATTTTTAAGTTTAACGTCCCACGATTATAACTGTTATGCTAAGGGAGAAAGGTGATTAAGGCTAGTGAATGATGGAAGAATTGGTGGAATAAGAATGTGGAAGAAAACGGAAATATCCGAAAACACGACGCTGTCCACCACAAACTTACTTGGTCGGGGATAGAACCAGGGACTCCACGTACCAGAGATATAGGTTATGTGCAGAAAGATGGATATTGAAGAGATGTAAATAATTTTTCTTTCCTTTAATATTTAAAAGCTATACAAAATGGATTCAGGTCTTCTTGCAATCAGAGTGTACATGGTGAAAAAGGGTGAGCCTACATATATCAGTGGAACACGTCTCCTCCTGTAACCATGCTCTCTTAGAGGCGAAATAGTGTGGTGAGGAACAGCAGATAAATTGGAGATTGTATTGTGATCTGTGTACCACTGATAACACGGATCGCGGGTCAGCGAGCCACTCGGGGCACGACTTTTGTCCAAATAGCTCGGCTCTGGGGCTCACTTCTCAGATCCGGACAGACCCAATGACGTGTAAGCAGCAGAAGTATCAACATCACGGTATTTACTGCAAACTTTTTACTGGATTAATATGTGCACTATTCAAGTAAAAGAAAACACACTTGTAGATACGTCCTTTTGACACTAAGCCGTCAAAATTCTACACGACAAATTTTACAGACTCGTTTCATTAAGTATTGACTATCCTTCAAAAGAAGAAATTGTATCTTTTACTTTCTGTGATTCTCGCGCGTTATACTATAATAAACCGTTTAGTTATCTTTCAGTGCAATGCTTTGACACATACAAGAGAAAAAGAAAGAAGGAAGACAGAAAGACAGAAAGATAGATGACGTTATCATTGTGTTAGACGACCTTCTCAGGAGAGTAATACTCCCGGAAACATTCTCTATGTATACGATATTCCATTGCGTGTTCATCACCTTTGAATGATTGAGGCCGTGTCTTTCTGTTTGCATCCAGAAATAGTGTTAGCTTTAGAACAAACATTATTTATCGTTAAATAAAACTTCAGACTGACATATGAGAATTTAATATCAAACCAGATAATGAGAAACTTATAATTACAAGAAGCTTATAAAGCACAATTATTGGTTTTAATAAATCAAATTGGCCAGCCTAATTTGTTTTCAACCCTCTCCAGAAGATAGCGCATCACTCACAACTAGATGAGAGGAGGCCTATTTTTGAAAGTGGGATCTTGGGTTGTATCCGGGATAAGTATCACCCACCGAGAACTGAACTCAGAACCTCGCGCACGGATAGGCACACACGTTGGCCATTCGAGCATGAAGGAGTACAAGTATATATTTTATGTGCATTTATAAGCATATATATATATATATATATATATATAAAGCCCAACACTTTATAACCCATGCTGTACATTAAAATGATTCGTATCTATAAGAGAAATTACAGTTTTTGACAGATGTAATCTGTAATGTGTTATAAAATAAAGTATATATGATACAACGAGAGGTGTTACATATGTACAACTAGAATTTATAGATACGTTCTGCAACTTTTCCTGCCTCTGCAGAGAGACGAAAACAGTGACAGACAGAAGTTTTCGATTAAACTGCAGCAGCTGAGGAACGAACGAGCGATGTGCATGTATGCTAGTAGGTTGACGCATTCAGTAATAAAAAAGTACCAGGCCCAGAAACGGAAGGTACTGGGATATCTGCTTTAAAACCTTGCGTCAGTAGTGACGTCATGGATTCCCAAAAACATTCTTCCGCGCGACTAGGAAAAGGAAATACTCTCTTTAATAAAGCTACGTAAACCTGAGTAGATTTGATTTCGGTTTTCTCTTCCTTCTCTCTTTAATATTTGAAGGGACTGCAGTACACCATGAATTGTTAAAGAATTTAAAGCAAAATATAGTAGCACATATTAGTATTTCTCATATACTTGAAACTAAAATTTTATCAACAGAAAATAAATCTATTTTAGGTAGATTTCAGTCGTCAATCATATTATTAATGAGTCCTTTGTGCTGCCGAATCTGTACTGTTTCTAGTCCTGGGTATCATTCCCATTGAGTGCACAGCAGGCCCGTAGCCAACCCAAAAATGTAGGGGGGCCCGGTTGAAGTTAGGGAGGCCCGATCCAACCATATGATAGTTTATCACCATATTATAGTTCATTTGCAAGCCTACCGTGAAAATTTTAGGGGGGCCGGCCCCCCTAGATCCCCCTGGATACGGGCCTGGTGCACAGTCTTCATTATTTTACATGACCTAACGGGAGATAAAATTAAATTTTTCTCGGCTTCATCTGTAAAAATTACCGTACAGAACAAGCACTGTTGGATTTTTGTGAAGGAGATGGTTAAGATTTTCTTCCTCCTCAATATCCTTAATCCTTCTCAATCCTCCTTAATCCTTCTCAAAAAAGATCCCAAATATGGTGATTTTTTTCGTGAAAAAGTAATCTTTCATAATTCTAGTTAACTATTTCATGGATCAGTCAATGCTTTGACTTTTCGAACTGCAGTATCTACTCACACAAACTTGAGACTCCAGTGACACGATAATCTTCGTAAAAGCTATGTATTATACATTGAAACGCTTCATAAGACAGACGATAACATTTGTAGCATATTTGAAAATGTCAATGACACACTTCAATACATTTTAGTGTGTTCTATGTATTTTATTCAGTGAATTACATATTTTAGCATCGCATTGACAAATATATTCGTAGTTTATGTATTTCAAAAATTTAAGTAATTTGCGTTTGACTGAAGTCAAATGTAAAAAGTAAGACAATTACTCTGCTTCCCATCAAACTATACAGCATGACTTATACCTAAGGTTGCCATAAAACGAGACGAGACAAAGCTTTTCTAGTAGATATAGTTGTACTTTCTGAGACGAGATAACATTTTCACATTATCTTTTAGAGAAAAAAACAGTCTCAGCCAGTAGCGCATGCGCCTGGCCAGAATTTTATGAAGGAGAGGAGTTCAAATTCTCAAGTTCATATCATTTTAGGTGTTTATTTACATATCTTGATACGATAAATATGTGTTTGTTTTTTTTGTATAATATAATACTCAAGAAGGGTTAAAAGCTGGAACTGCCGTCTTGCATACGCCCTAGCCTCAAATCTTCTCCGGTAGGCGACCCTATTCATGCCAGTACTTCGATTCATGGTTTAATGTACTACGTCTTCTTTCCATAAACAGGTAAATATGTTTTTCTTTGTTTTTTGGGTAATCGTGGTTCAGTGGCAGGACACGTACACTCATGGCCAAAATTATTGTCGCATGTCTATAAATGTGTTGTTGTAGGAATATAATTTGATAACGAATTCGCCCGGTATTTCTTATAATGTTAGTATGTATATAAGCGGCAAATACATGTATGTGGCAAATTTAATGTCGAAAGAGCAGTAACTAAGAACAATAAAATGAAAATAAAACTTTCTTGTCCATTTAGCAACATTTTGTTTTACTCATTCTAAGTTTCGTATTTATAATTCTTTTCCTATGAAATTTGCCACAAATATATGTTTCTCGATTATACACATAATATCAGTACCTATTAAAAGTACCCTGCAAAATCATTATCAAATAATATTTTTACAAGAAGACAGTTGTACATATGCGACAATCATTTTGGACATTAGTAGTACCTCTGATATGAAGGGTTTCCAGTTCGATCTTACAAGATATGATCATGTAGTAAACAATATGTGTCAATGGATTTTCTCGAGATCCTCTAGTTTCCTCCCATTGTCTTCATAAATTCCATTCTCATTCCATCAGTTCTTTTGTTATTATTCATCCGTTACTATTAATCCACACGCCATAAGTGTGGTAAATTAAACTAGTTACTTTATCTCCTTCTTTTTACTGAACATTGGGACTAAGGGATACCTTAAATCAGGGCCGTGCCATGGAAAATCAGCGCCCGGGGCAAGAGTATACGACGGCGCCCCCATACATATATTCCAAGCAATTTTTCTTGTCTTTTTTCCTTTTTCTCCCGAATTTTTCGCCCCCCTTACTTCGGCGCCCGGGGCAGTCGCCCCGCTCGCCCCACCCCACGACACGGCCCTGCCTTAAATTCAAAATGAAGCCAATCTTTCCTTCTCAGAATATGATTAAACTTTGGCTAATTGAAACTGTGTTTCACGGAAATATTGTTTAAACAGTTAATGGGTAAATGTTAAAATATAATTCAATGTAGACCCCTATAATATTGTCTGCATTAAGCAAAATTTAATACGGAAACGGAAGAGGTCAAAAACTAATTAGACATGCATTACAAAGAAATAATTCGTAATAGGATCTCTATCTCTCTTTCTCAAAGTTCGAAATCAGCTAAATAAAATAAAATACGTATATACGCAATAAAACACAGGTAAGTTTGAATGGAAAACGTGTAACGAAAGTTAAATGTTACTCTTCTTTACTAGAGGGGATGGTAGGTGAGTGGTAAAGCGCTCACCTCTGGTCCGATATGTCCCTGATTCGACCCTAGACCACGTGAATTTGTAATGGACATCTTGTTTCTTCCCACATTATCATTCCACGAATTACACTATAATAATTCACTTTCATTAATCATCCGTCTCATTCAACCTAAAGGACAAAAGTGTAGAACGTTAAATTGCAATATATCAATACCAGTGTTTCTTCCAGAAAAAATGTTCCGGGGGGGGCACTTAGTATTAGGAGGGACACATACTATTTTCAGAAGGTACTATTCTATTTATTATTATATTATAGACGTATTATTTTGGTCTCCTCCGGGGATCACTCTCAGACCTCCGGAAGGGCAGTTCCCCCGCCCCCCCAAAAAAAAACATGTCTGGAAGAAACATTGATCAATACTATTCTTTATTAAGTACTGCATTCAACAATACAGTGAAGTTTTGTAAAGTTCCTGAAAAGATTGACAATAAATAGAATGCGTAGTTATTAGTGATTAACTCTTCCATTTGCTGTAAACGTAATGATCCTCATTACGCAAATGTTGATGCTTATTTACTTTTACGTTTTGTTTTTCGCTTTATTATCTGGTAGAAATCATAGTCATGCGAAGAGGTGCAGGGTACCCTTCTAATACAAGTAGCATATTACAAAAATCCCATTGAACACGCAATCTTAAAAGATTCGCCGTTATTTTCTTTAACGATTTGTCTAAATTTGAGATTTGAGATATTTGACCAAATAAACTAGCTACTTTCTTTTTTCAAACACGTATTTCAGATTTAAAAAAAAAAAAAAATTGAAATACACTCTCATAGTTTCAGGGACCAATGTTTATTTTCAGTTGAAGAAAATTGGAAAGTTTAAATATAGAGAAACAAAGGTATTGCTTTCTGTGTGTACTCTAAGAATTCTCATTGGCGTACAACATCAAGCTCGTGGGTTTACTAGGGGTACTCCCGTTTCATTCCATTTTCTCATTCCACCAATTCTTTCATTATCATTCACTTCCTTTAATGATCATCTCATTTAGCCTAACAGGCATAATCGTGGGATGTTAAACTGAAAGTTTTCTCTTCTCTCCTGATATCAAACAAAGCGTCTCGGGGTCTGAGTCCACAGAAAGAACTCTTTGAAGTGAGTGTCCAACCAAAAGTATCTAAAATAGGGCCATGAGAGAATTTTCTTTCTTTTCGTAGAAATGTCCCGAAAGTAAGACCAAAAGTTTCCCCATCCATATTACGAGAACCATAACGAGTTTCTTTCTTTCTTTCTCTCTCTCTCTCCCTCCCCCTGCCTATTTAGTTTCAGTGAAAGGTAGCTTAGGTTTTCCTGGCATTTTATCTTTGCATTAGGTCGTAATAAAACTTGAGGCAAGGGAACTTCGAACTTCCTTTTTTTACAAGTTGATCTCTTCTTTGTCCCTAGGTAAGTTTATACCTTATTTTGCAGAAACTGGACAACCATATAAATTGTTATATGTAAATCGTATCATGGGTAAAGCTGTAAAGCTGTAAAACTGTAAAGCTTATCTCTGAGGACATTGGAACAATTAATGAATCTATATCTGTACCAATATATAAAAGAATGTGTTTCTGTGTGTCTGTCTGCCTATGTACCTGTTATACTTTTTGTATAGAACGGAGTCACTTACAGCCACCAAATTTTGTACACGGACATACAGAGCCCTTACCAGATCTTACCAGACACACAGAGATCTGGAGACCCTTACCAGATCTAGTCACGTATGAAGCTTTTTGATGTTCGACTCCAGAAGGATTGGAGCAAGAATTATAAAGTACTTATATCTGCATGAACCATAATTTCTGTGAGGTAGGCAACCCACACAATTTTCGGTGTTTCAGGTCGCATATCTTTCAGGTCTCCGATTTTTTTTTTATTATTATTATTATTATTAACTTTATTCTTCCCGTATGAACAACAGGCATATCCGCTGGCCCAAGAATGAAAATTGAAGATTGAAATCTTGCAGTTATATGCCCCACAGTTATGCCGTGTAGGCTAAAAGGAAACGGTGATGATGAGAATGAACGAAATGGTGGAGTAAAGAAAGTGAAACGAAACTGCAGAACCTTGGGAAAACCTACACATAGTCTACTGTGTTTGTCTATTACAAAGCCCAGTTGGCGTGAGATGGGATCGATCCAGAGACCCTACGCACCCGCAGTGAACGCTCTACCACTGAGCTGGTTCGAGAATCGCATAAATTTTTTCTGTGCGAAGACCCAGCACTTCTGCTACAATTAAAATAAAACACTTTTTTTTTTTTTTTAATATTTCATGATGGATCATTACTCATTTGCTCAATAATAGAATCTGATGCTGGATCTGAGTTTTTCTAACACTTAACAGAAAAAGTATGTCCATCTACTTTAAAACTGAAACTCCTTAAACTTCTTTGATGACTTTGAAACTTTTAAGAGCGGAAAACTTCTTCAGCTAAATATACGACAAATGCATTTTGGCCTGTTTGTTCCAGATCTTCTGTGGGCTTAGTGGAGCCAATGTCCGTTCATCCAAATAAATGGATTGTTTGGCGAAAATGGCAGTTTAATGTCTTTTACGCATTGCTCTTCTGGATCTCCCAAAGCGAGTGATCAAACGAATCAAAATTCCAAAATGTCTGGCATTGCGCCAATTAGTATATCCAACTTGTGGATAAATTTTGATCTGCCTTATGTCCACATTTTGGAAAGAAAAAAAAAGAAGAAGAAGAAGTGAATACTTCACATGATAAAATCTGTTATGTAAGCCACCACTTTAATTTGACCATATATTTGTGTAACTTTGTATATAGATAAAGTTATACACTAATATTGCTTTGCAAGTTGAAAATACGAGGTGTAAATAGTCATTTATTATGAAATCTAGTAGATATCTATAATGAAGAGTACCTAGTTGAGAAAGGTTTCTCTTTACTATACTATATCATACAGGGTGTCCCATACGGATCTGTTCTTCCTTTCCCAGTCTCTAGTGCAGTAGCGTGGCTAGGACTGTTTTGAAGAAGGCAATAAGGAAACCACTAAAATTTTGAAACGAAATATTCGAATTTACGTCCCACGATTATGCTCTTTAAGCTAAGGAAGACAGATGATTAAGACTAGTGGATAATTATGGTAGAATTGATGGAATGGGAATGTGGGAGGAAATTGGTGTACCCTGAGAAAGCCGATAGACACGATGTTGTTGACCACAAACTTTCTTGGCCGGAGATGGAACCAGGGACCCTACACCAAAAGTAAGTGCTCTAACAATCAGTTACTGTGCCCCTTACTAAAATTCTGAAGGGGGGCTTTATTTAACATGCTTAGCGATTGTATAGTCATTCGGTGCCAATCTTTGATGATAATAATAATAATAAAGTAAATCTTTAACACATAACGGTCATCATTTGTAGGTTAGATGAGATGGATGTTAAGTGCATGTAAATTATGATATAGGCAAAGTGGGAAGCAACCAAAGAATCCTTAATTCCAATAAATCATTCGAACAAAGAGAAAATCCACGGAGACGATCTCGTGTACATAAATTCACGTAGCGTGAGATCTACTCTCAATAGAAATAAAACGTGACACATTGCGATTTTGTTAAGGGCAGACATAATTGTTGTAGTTTAGATTAACTAATGAACAGCTAATAGCATATTACCTTAATGTAAAGCAATGCTTCACTAGACTTCCTCTATTTTCAACAGGATTTGAAAAATTCCGGGTATTTTTGAAAAAATCTAACCCACCTGGATCCGTATGGACTTTTTCGTGTATGATTGTTTTTTTTTGGGGGGTTAGTTTGGTTTTTTCGAAATATTTCAATGTCTTTGGGGTAAAAATGTTAAAATGTGATTTATATTTCAAGATTGTCGTTGTCACAACTTGCAACAATTTTCTAATCACTGCTGTTTTGAAAAAAAATGGCCGCCATTTTGAAATTTTACATTGGATCGCCGAGAAAATCTATGTAGCAAATTTAGAATGTCTCTTGCCTCTACCCTCAATATTTCAACATAAAAATCCGAAAATTGCAGCCTGTAAATGGATACCCGATATTTTGAAAAATGACCGCCATTTTGAAATTTTACGTTGGATCGCCGCCAATATATATATATATATATATATATATATATATATATATATATATATATATATATATATATACAGCTAATTTAAAGTGTGTCGTGCTTCTACTCTGAAAATTTCAACTTAAAAGACCGAATATTGCGCTTTGTAGCGTGGATACCCACTAGTTTGAAAAATGGCCGCCATTTTAAAATTTTATTTTGGTATGCCACCAAAATCTATACAGGAAATTTAGAGTGTCTCGTGCTTGTATCTTGAAAATTTAAACATAGAAAAAAACGAAAGTTGTACCCTGTAGTGTGTGTGGTACAGGCGGACAAACGAACAAATGTAGATGCGACGTTCGCCAAATATGAATACCAAATATATTAATTTAAATCAACGATTAATTCATGTTTTATAAAATAAATGTTTCAAAATGTCTTTGTGAAATATTTTCCAGCGTAAAATAAGTAGTCTTATTGTTGAAGTATTCATTTCCGATGCTTTGTGCGTTCAGTTGCGGGAATTTCCCGAGCACTTCTTTCACGACGGGTATTTCCCAAAAATGCAGCTTTCTTTACTTACAACGAAACTTCCACAAGTACGGAAGTTTGAATTCAGTACTTGATATAGTAATCCGAGCAACAAGCTTCTTAAATTTGACAAGAATTTTTACCCTATTGCTGGTGTTGATTCTACAGAATGCTTATTTTGAAGAATAGCAACAAATGACTGAACTAAACTACTGTTGGAAAACCAAATTTTACAGAAAAATACTTGTATTATCATCAAAGATAAGAAATAATACTAAAAGTTTTACTAATGTGTTTACATATTTACTGGTAGTACCAGTGCATATGGCCTTAAATCCGTCAAACGTATGAAGGATAACGTCCCTCGACGTCGCCGAGTCGACGAGCACACTATTCACGGAATTATTTTCTAAAATATAAAATTGCATATTTTACCTCAAATAGGCTATAAGCATAATCCATTCATTAATATGTTCTATAATTATCTCAACCTAAGTTTTTTTTATTTTTAAACTCATTTAGTGCATTCAGAACTTTATACAGGTCTTATGTTGAATGTTGTATACCTTAACACGAAAGCATCTAATTCGCTCACAGGAAGTCCAAAATCTGATAAAAATAACTTGGAATGTGATTACCTTAATTGTACCAATAATATACTAACAAAAGCTCAAAAACCCAGGTGGGTTTTCAAATGAGTCCAACCCGATAAAACCCAGCGGGTTTTTTCGGGCTGGGCCCACTTGGGCAAACCCTGATATTCAATCATTATCTCAAACTTGCCATCATTAAAAAAATAAATAAATAAAACTTGTCAACACCCTAGGATCCCAATGAACGTTTCCGGCAATTATTCTCTCCCGAGGATGAACCAGGTCCCTAATTTTCAAACTACACACACTAAATTTCGAAATTCCATGTTTGACAAAGCTAATAGGACAGTGCTTAAAGTGACATCAGATGAGGTAAAGGTATGGAACAAATATGACCATTTAGAGCAGTAATTTCGACATAATCCTAAAGAGCATCTCTACTCCTGACATTTTTGCACCATTTTTGACGTGAGAATCTATAGAAAGAGAGGACTAATATGTAAATGTTTTACTCCCCAGTATCATCAGCCTAGTATTCAATGAATATTGTTTTGCTTTGTATTACATTGTATTCCACTAGAAGTCCAGACAATGTGAAAAGAATAAGTTTGATTTTTTAAAAAGAAGTCCTGTCAATGCCAGGGGCGGATCCAGTTAAACATCTTAGGCGAGTGGTAAGATAGTTAGATTTTTTTGAGGGGGTGGAATTGCTCTCCGAAATGTTGAAAGAAAATGAGCACAAATTCTGTCATTGAATAGAGTGATAGGGAATTGATATTCACTTTCGAAACAGCAGCAACGAAATATTTGATAATACAAACATATTTGTTGACTCAATGCTAACATCGTATTTATATCTGTGTAAACTGTGTTGTCTTCTGCACGCAAATTACTATTTAAATCAGTTACCTTACCGGTATGCCATACCAGCCGCTTTTCGAACTTTGGGATGCATAACCGGCTCATACCGCCTCACTTTAAGCACTGTAATAGGATTGAAATCAGGTGCCTGTGGTGACCATTCTACAGGCTACCGCCGCCTTCCAATCCAATATTTAATCCAAACAGTCTCTATATAATCAACTATTGTTCTGCATTTTGTATTCACCTGATTAGAATTAAGAAAATTAGAATTCAGGCTTTTGGCATATATGGCCATGTTAGCCCGTCGTGCATGAAGGCTGTCCGAAAAGTTCCTTCGCGATCACACTACCCCGGGAATTAGAGAGGAAGAAAGTGTCCTGGGACCAGTGTTAGATGCCATCTCGACATTTGCGTAGTATGAATGACGAAAAGTCAGGAAAATCTCATTCAGGCTGGCCGGCCTGTGAAAGCTTTTCCACTTTTCCTACCTTGTGTCCCCACCAGAAATCAAACCTGGGACCGCTTTCACCAAAAGTAAGAGCAGTAACAACTACACCACGCAGTCACATATTCATCCAATGTTATATACCATACTATATATTACAATATGAATTATTTTGTTCTAATGACCATGGCATTAGAACAGCCGAAGACATAAGTTTTATCCCACTCTTAAGATTTTCCTTAGCGGTTAACTAGAATTAATCGACAAATTTGAATACCATTTTCAATAATATTACATTCATTGTGCGTTAAAAAAATCAAACTTGTAAATTGAATCTGAAGTTGCTTAGATTCTAACAGTAGGAAGAAAAGAAATGACTAAAAGAAATCTTAACAGTAAGAAACTACTTTTCTTGAAAATATTTTTTTCTTTTTTTTTTCTTTTCTTTCTTCCTTTTTATTTTGACTGCACATTTGTTACAATATGATGCCGAATATTATGCTACAGAAATGATATAACTGAAAAAGAATTTGAGTAAAACTTAATGTGAAAATTGTATAATGTATGTCATCTATGTATAATGACAAGTTACTTTACATCATGAAAAACTATAACAGTTACTATTAATTTTAAACTGACTTAAGTGCACAGGAAATAAAACATCTTCCTTGGACCAAGAGTGCTAAAAAAAAATTAAATGGTATGGGGATTTAATGACTAGGGTTAGAAGAATCTCTCTTTTAAATGCTAAACAAGTGGGAAAGTATTGTCGGTAGGGCTTTTGAAAAGATTTAATTTTACTGTAAACATATGGAAGTATGATTTTGTGGGTTTGATAAGTACGCTACGATACGAGAGTTTAATTTGAATCCTAACTATAACGAAGTTGAACAGAAGTGAATGAAAGATGTAGCACCGGTTGTACAGTGTTGCTTACAAATACAAAGTTTATTTATGAAACATTCCGAATTTTTGGTTAAGTATTATTATATTTAATTATAAAAATCTTCCTGCAGAATATTCTATCTCATTCTTATTATTGTAATATTACATATCTGAAAGCTTCATTAAACTTCTAAAATAACTTTCATTTTTCTGCTTGAAACAGGATATGGCCATATTGCTCCATCCACAAACACAGGCCGAGCCATCACTATCATCTATGCCATCTTTGGAATTCCCATGTTCTTGATATTGCTGGCTGACTTTGGCAAATTGTTCACGAGAGGAATTAAATTCTTGTGGGCCTTTGTTAGGCGACTGTACTACACTGGAAGCTGCAAAAAAGTCCGACGAACTGCGCCAGTCCAGGTGAGACTATGTTGTCAAAATATCCTATTTACTATTGTTTAAAGTTGTGATGATAATGATATACCTATTGCGCTCATTGACGTCAACCCCCGAGATATATATATATATATATATATATATATTGTAATCTATCCGACATTGATAAGTATCACAAATTCGGGACGGGGGTATGTATCGGGTAGCGTAATATGCATTTACTTATTAAAATTCTTCTGCATTTTATATATATTTACCAAATTACATCATTCCAGATTTTGACCTATTGCTTTAGGTATTTAAAAGAAAAGTAATAGTAGGAATGCAATTTAAAAGTTACAGTAATTCAATTTTCATTTCTAAAATTCTCACTGCTGTTACTGATTTAAGTATTCTATTCTATTCATCTCCCTCGCGGGAGATTTTATAATTAAAAAGTCACAGCACTAAGGCCAAGTTGACTGCTTCACTAGAATTGTTTTAAATCTTTTTGTTGTTATTATAATTGTAGAAGATGGCCCGTTCCAAAATGGACAAATTGGCCTGTTTCAAATAGTTCTGTTTCCACACTAGTTTATGAATTAAAAAGGAAGGCAGAAGCGTAGAACATACAAAAAATTAAGTAAAACACTATAAAAATTGTAATACACTAAATTATGTCCAAAATTGAAATTGTTGTTAAAAATTAAATTGAAATAATTGAAGAGCATGACGCTCTATTGTGTAGAACATTCTATGCCATCTTGCCAACCTCTGATTTAAGTATAAAATTGATATAAAAATTATATTCCGACAATTAGGTATTTCCTTGGTGATTGATTAAAGCTTTAAGCATTATTGCGACACTCTGCTGATGATATTAAATTTACGACGTTCAGTCTAAGAAAACTCGTAAGCTTAAAGACAGGCTTGAAAATCTTTTCTGACCTAGGCGCCAGTTCTGAAACCAGGCGCCGCAATAATACAAAACCATAATTTGATACATAGCCCTACATGTTTTAGCCTTACTAGTATGAAAAGTACAAGCTTGCCTTAGTGTACAGATTATCCTTCAAAGATAACAATAATTGAAGGCAATATAATTGAAGGCAATAATTGAATGCAATATAAGGCAATATAAGTTTTATATGCATGTACAAGTTTGAGCACTAAATTACCGATTGTACACTTTTCTTGGTGTTTCGAAATTCTCTAATAATGGGACATTCATGTTAAGGTTTAAACTTTGAAACTTGTTGAAAAGTTTGAACTTTATAACGAGTGTATTACAATTTATTTCTTATCAATCGATGCACACAAACATTAGAATAATATTGACAGATAAAAATTGGAAATACTAAAGTCAAACAAAGCTAGGCATAAGATTCATATTTCCAGTCACCATATTTCCATGGCACCAGAGATCTTTTGAGCCATGCTTTAAATATATTGAATTCTATCTTCATTTTTCAAATATTAAAGAATCTAATGCTACAAGTTCATACCGCAACATTTTAGCATTTACAGAATGTTAACGGTGTAATGGTCCAAAATGGTTAATGTTTTTTAAAAATTTTAACAAGCACGACCTAAATGCATTACGTCAATCTTTATTTAAAGACTATTACTCAAAATATTCTTCAAAACATTGTCTGTTTTAAGTAATATGTAGTATTTTGCAGGTGCTAAAAAGTTGTACTTGTTGTGGAACTGTATTTTTTTTTTTTTTTTTTTCGATATTAAGAAAGCGTTGAAATGAATGCACTAAAATATAACCAACAATCTTAAGTCATAAACCTAGTTTTTAATTATTTTTTCACGAATATTTTCGAAAGCGAAATTTCTATTTTCCTTATATTTTATTAACTTTTAGTCTTATTATTCCATTTTATTTATTTAATATTTATTTATCCACAAATACAATACATATGTACATGTTCATTATTGAAAATTGAATGAAACAGCGAATTCTGTAAAGTTCAGATTAATTCATATTTTATGAAAGAATATGTACTAGAATAATTTTAATGATAAATGCTATAGTGTAATTATCAGTTGATTCGTTAAGACAAATGTTTTCTTTTATGACCGTTACAATAAGATTTTAATATATAAATGCATTCGCATGGATATTAAATAGCTGGTTCACAGTTTAATAGAGATATAGTTTCTGCACGACAAAATTTCTAAAATATCGCTTTACATAAAGAAATGAATGAAATCCATAAAAGAAATGTATTTTCTCTTTTTATACGAAGTAAGCTTATGCCTATGATATGTATGCAGATTGCTTATAAGCAAAACTTGCACGAAATTCATTTATTATATACGCATGTTAATATGTAGCATTTTCTAAATTTCATAAAATATTTTTGTCTTTCTGCAATCTGTTTGTACATGATACTTTTTTTTAAAAAAGTAGCTAAGAAATTTGCTAAACTTTAATATATAGTTTACAATAATTTTAAATCTATTACGTAACTATTTTACAAAAGTGTAATAGAAAAAAAAAAGTTATTGTCCTGTGTTGAAAAGGAACCCTCATTAGACTTATCGGTTTATATGAGAATTTCGGAAGGATGATTGATTATCAACTTGGAAGCTCAGTATAGTTTTTTGAGAAACTATAGGAATATTCAATTTAATATTAACTTTAGACATTTATGATACAGCTTCTTTCACTAAAATTTGTACAATTCCAAATCACATTGTCCTTGAACAGTGGTGATAAACAACTTTCACTGATACTTTTCTGTGTTTCAAATCATTTTGGTCCCGAGTATGTTATGACTTTTTCGAAAACTAAAATCATACTAGTGTTGAGTTTTTGCAATAAAGAATATCATTTTATACAAACATTTATGATAAACCAAAGCATATTTGCCTTGAATATTTATGACAAAGAAGCTTTAGTTGAAACTTTGATGAAGACTTAAATCATCAAGTTTAACACGGCATGTATATTTTTTCGCAAGTTTTGTTTTCGGAATGCAATCTCACTTTTATTGAGATGAATAAATTATACACAGATTTACCATATGACAGAACCTGGATAAAAATAGAGTGCTCCATTCTAAGTGACTTGTAGCCCCCTCGCAAAACCAGGTCTAAAATTTTCACAAATTCATTCAATCTGATAAAATTTACACATTTTATTTTATGATGCATTTTAATTACCTACGAATACAGCAAACTCGTTTTATAAACACATTAATCTTTTTAGATTTAAAATAGTTTTGCCTTTTGAAATCAATATAAAATACTTGCTATTCGTATTTTGGCTCTAGAAATATTTAAGAATTTTTTTTTAAATCAGAAGTATTATACAAATACTTACATTTATATACATAGAAATTTAAAATAAATTTCCACGTTTGATTGCATCCATGTTTCCCAGTCTTTTTGATTTTCCTGTTAAATGTAATTTTGTATTACCACTAATAGCAAAATACCATTCTTCAGAGATAAAAGAACCAGTTTCGATATTCGTATCACCTTAATTTAAACTCTTGAGTTAAATCGATTAATTTATATCAACGAATACGAATACGATTTTGCTAATAATAATCCAAATTTAATTTAATGATACTTAAAGATCAAGCTTTTACACGAAATAAATTGGAACTCATAATAAGAACAAAACACAATATCCTGATACTGGAATTCTGTATCATTAGATAACATCTTTGAAATGTTTAGTGAAAGAACAATGTAACAACACATATGAAACATCACACTTTCTGTAAAATAAAATAATTTTATTTACAAACAACCATCTGTACTGTATATTTACTTGTAAGATTCTATTTCATATATCTTCTAAATATTATTACCTTGAAAATAATTTTGTGCTTCATTTTTTCTATTATTAATTTTAATTTTCTTTCATTTTAATGTCATTTGGGAGATTCTTATAACCCTATATATCTGGGTAAATGATGGACGAAATTTAGTCTGGTGAAGTATAAATTTCATGTATGTGTGAAATATTTCGTTGTTGTAATTTTGTGTATCTCTGTTTAAAGTAGATGTAATTTTCAAGATGAAAATATTTACTCAATAAGTGTTACTATTGTGAAGTTTTTTAAAACTTTTTTCTTTTTATTTAGTTTTATTTTTGCATATGTTTTATAAACACAAATATTTTGACTGTACTTCTGTATTTTTATCTCACATTCTGTTTCGTAAATGTTACTCGTTGTTTTCTGCTTCATCTTATGTTTTTACTGATTTTCTATATTGATTTATTAAGGCTCATCGTCTTCACTATATTTCCTAATATTTTGTGCAACTTTCCATTGCAGTTTATTTCCGAACTTTGGCACACACTGAATTCCTTATTTCTTGTAGTCTATCTCTTGTTGAGTGAAACTTGTTGGTCAAACTCTTGTATTTTAGTGTTGTGATTTTTTATAAGTTTATCTTATAAAAATTAAGTTTAATATGGTTAAATACTTTGAAATCTTTTATAAGTTTTATTTTCATGAACAGAAATTAGAGTGTATATGTATTTTCTTGTGTATTATTTCTTCTAGTAATGGCTTTCATTTTGCATATCATGTTGGAAATAAAAAATCTTTTCCAGTGTAACTTCTAAGGTAGATCTTCAAATCATATTAACCAAAAATGTTTATATATATACATATATATTACTTAGTTTTAAAGATACTCAGATACTTAGCATGTTTACATACATAATTGCAATTTGAGGTGTATATATATATATATATATATATATATATATATATATATATATATATATATATATATATATATATATATATATATATATATATTGTAAATGCATTTTGTGATAGATTGCAGCATTTCTCTTGCTTTTGTATGATCCTGCTTAATTTTCTGGGACTTCAGAAATTTTTAGAAAGCTTTGATCTTGAAGGGTTTTTCGCTATGTTTCATTTTCAAACCATTGAGTTCATGTAAGCCATGAAAACATCAGAAACTTTTGGTAATTATAAGATTGTTCTCTTTTCTTTCGACTACGTTTCTGTATTTCGTTTATCACGTTATTATATTAAAAAGTTTACGGTACCTGATGCAATGGGTAATTCCTCAGTAACGGTTGCGATTAGTAGTTCTTCTTAGAATGACCCTAGGACAAAATGTGCGGTTGGCCTGGTTGCTTTGGCGTTGTGAATATCCCGCTATTTTTTTATTTCATTATGACATCGGATATAGTAGAATAGGTATGTCTCGGCAGGCTGAAATCTATGCGGTATGTGACGTACATATATAACGTATGTACTGTATGTATTTAAGAGTTGGAAATGAATTTCCGAAGTAAGCATAACAACAAACAAGGTAACTTCTTTGTAAATGTTTTTGCTGACGCTTCATTAAAATGGAAAAGAACGAGTTCTTGGGGTACGTCAGATATAGCCCTTTGATGGCTTTCTGGATCACGTGATTGGAAAATAAAGAAATATATCTATTTTTTTTATTTTTCTATAGTTTAGAAGGAATAACTCGTAGTTTCCCATAATACTCTTACCGACCAACTTGTTCCTGAGTTTTTTTTTTAATCATCCTTAGCTAAACCGCTACAACTATCAACTTAACATCACGTGTCCCTAGGTGCTATCATACCATCAGATCTGACGATAGTCTATCTGTTTTTAATACTCTACTCCTACTTTTTCCACTTCCCAATGTGATGAAGCATCAGCGAAAGAGTTTCCAAAGACGCAGTGGGAGCAAACTGAATCAAAACCAGGAATAAAATAGTAACAATATTCACATATACATACAGATTAAAATAAACTAATGTGGATGTTTCATCAAACAAGGAAAAGAAGAAATAGTAGTAAGATGAGCATACTGAGTAGCGTGGGCTTCCCATTGTTGTTTCCTATTCCGAAACTTTCTTGAAAACAAACAAAGTGCATTCGCTACATAAGCTCTCTTGCTAAATATATAATCAGATATAGAGGGGTGGGCGGAAATAAAGGAGGAGAAAAAGAAGAAAAATTAAAATAATGGAAAAGTAGCTAGATGTAACCATGCAAAAATTAAATATTCTCATTAAATTAATGATGTGCTGAATTGTTTTTGTTTAGAAATACTTCATGACTTTTGTTCCAAGATATGGCGTTCTATATTGAACTTTTGTGTACTAAATATGCAAGAAATGTTTACAGAACTGGCAATAAAAATATGAATCAGTGCATAAATATATTTTTGCTGATAAATTTTGTCAACGAAGAAAATTAACGCAAAGTAAACATGCTTAAATACAATTTTATATTTGCACTTGTAGATAGAGTATTGTACTGTTCGCATGTAAATTGAATGCTTGCTTTTGCAAAACTTTTTTGCATGTTCTCTTTTTTGCTTCTTCCTTTGGCATCTAGGAAGTGATGAAAGGTGTACAACTGGTCTATGACTTCGCCACATTTCAGCGCCGACCCAGTCAAATACCAACTGAAGGGGTTGCAGAAAACCAGCAGCAGCAGCAGACAGACGAACCAGCCCCAACAGACACGCTTCTACCATCTCAGTCCCATCTAGCACCACCACCAGCAGTAGGAGCCGTGACTTTCCAGCCCCCTCCAACAGTTGGACAAAATCATCCGTCGATTCCTGTCACACCCAGTGGAGCTGAACCTAGCACTCCGGCAATAAGCACATACTCCATTGATGACGAGTTTAATTTACCGATTTCCGTCGCTATTACCATTCTTCTCGGCTACATTTTCGTCGGAGCTACGATTTACTTCAGCTGGGAAGAATGGAGTTTCTTCGAAGCGTTCTATTTCGTTTTTATCTCCATGTCTACAATTGGATTTGGGGATTACGTTCCTCAGGTAAGGCAAATATATATATTCATTTTAAATACAGCATGCATAATTTAAGAATATCAGTATTTAAAACGTATACATCGTTATAAACGTTTGCCAAGTGTTCCTGATTTTTCATAATAATATTAAGTCTCTTAAGGCTTCAAGTCGCCTGAAATTGTGCTTTTAATACGCCATTTTATCTTTTCAAATTAACCTTGTATTATTTTTGTAGTTATTCAGTTATAATCACAAACTTATTTGTGAAAAACGCGATAAATATACTTCACAATCCAAATGTTTTAAACTCCAATTTGTATTATTAAAGTTTCTGTTTGGTTTTTCTGAGATAAATACATTATTTTGAAATCAAATAGAAGTCTTGGGACCTATCATAAATTACTCTAACAAATCTTACTAATTAAACTCATAGTCATAATGTCGAAGTTTTTGTTGAATTCGTTTATGTACAATACATGGTAACTACATACGCAGTACACATAAATGACAAACATAAAATAAAGAAAATATTTAAGAAAAATATGAGAAATGTAAAGACATATGCTACAGAGACATAAGTTTCACAATACAATGTTGGAGACATTTTACTATGGCATCCATGCTTATAGGATGTGCAAGTATTATATTATAAAGTTATATATAGCCTCTAATCAAATATAAAATTATCAAGAAGTTCTACTGTAAGTGATGAAGTAACATTTGCAAGTACAAAATGAATACGTATAAACTTCATTGAATGACTTCTTTTTATAAAAAATACTGGAAATTATAATAAATAGAGTGAACATGAATCTAAATATTTAGTTAATGTTTAGTTATTTATTCTCGTCCAGCAAATATCAAATGAAGCTACAATCTAGCTAATATTATAATCTATGTTTTTCACTAACTGTTCTCAAAGATCGAAAGAAATCCACAAAACGAACTTCATGGCTTTACTAAATTGTTAAACAACCAACAAAAAAAGTTATTCTGGATCTATTTAATCACATAAAATAGATTTGCTCTGAATGAAATTACTAAAGGGATAATGCCGTAATTTCGAAATATAAATACATAAATAAAATAAAATAAAATAAAATTTAACGCTGTCCTTTTATTTCAAACCGTCACACAGTGGACGAAATGCACAATCTAGCTGTGCAAAAGTCCAAAATAAGTTACTTGGAATTGCACCCATTGTACCCGTAATAAGTCACAAAGAAATCAGAGATGACAGGAACAACAATAGAAAAATATAACGCTCTGTAGGGAAATGGATTTGCACGTATAAAAGACGGGTTGCAATACAGCAGCAGGTATTACTAATATTGATCAGATTTAGAGGGTCAAATTTAACCCATCGTGATCAACGTTTGTTCGACTGTTAGGAATCGAGAACTGCTGCATGCATGTACTATGACTGAAGTACAAATTAACTGAAAAATTAAATGCGTTTACCACAAGCAGCACGCGTACAACATCGGAAGTCGCTGTTCGTACAAAAAGGTATGTGATATTGCATTTTAAGGGAAAATAATAAAGATATCCACCTATATCAGCCTTGAAATTTGTTTTTATGTGCAATAAATGAATGTTCTCGTATGCAATAATAGTGATATTAGCTGCAGAAAACTGCAACCTGATGATGTGTTTAATAATTTGAGATACGATATCTACTCCCCGGAGAGAGCTGTTTGATATTTGGTGTGAGAAAAGAACCCTAACTGCCAAAAATGCTGCAGTTGCAACATATGTCTGGAGCAGCCTGGACTGGAGAAGACAAACACAGATGAAAACGAGTACATTCAGAAGAAAATAAATAATTTTAATAGCAAAGTATATAAAAAATGTCAGAAATCGAATCGTGTACTGGAGGCATTTTTATCACAAGATGGTAAGTGGCTGGATAATAATGTCAGCTGTGTGCCTCAACAGCAATAAGATGATCCAGAACCAGAGGCATCATCCTGCAGCATACTCGGAAGGCCACCGAAGGAATTTGAACAACTGTCCATATCAACAAAAAAGAAAAAGGTTTCTTCGTTAGTCACTCAACAGAAGAATTAGCATTTGCCGCTGAAAGTAGTTTACGTTGGTCTGAGAGAAGAGATGCTGCACACTTGTGGGGTGTTGTTTCACAGACCTCACGCACCAAGGTTATTGCCACTCGCCATTAAAATTTTGGACATTGTTACCCACCCATTTACCATCTCGTGATAAAAATGCCTTCAGTACAAGATTCGATTTCTGATATTTTTGATATTCTTTGCTATTAAAATTGTTTACTTGCTGCTGAATGTACTCGTTTTCATCTGTTTGTCTTCTCCAGTCCAGGCTGCTCCAGACATATGTTGCAACTGCAGCATTTTTGGCAGTTAGGGTTCTTTTCTCACACCAAATATCAAACAGCTCTCTCCGGGGTGTAGATATCGTATCCCAAATTATTAAACACATCATCAGGTTGCAGTTTTCTGCAGCTAATATCACTATTATTGCATACGAGAACATTCATTTATTGCACATAAACAAATTTCAAGGCTGATATAGGTGGATATCTTTATTATTTTCCCTTAAAATGCAAAATCACATACCTTTTTGTACGAACAGCAACTTCCGATGTTGAACGCATGCTACTTGTGGTAAACGCATTCAATTTTTCAGTCAATTTGTACTTCAATCATAGTACATCCCTGCAGCATCAAATGCAGTAGTTCTTGATTCCTAATAGTCCAGCAAACGTTGATCACGATGGGTTGGCTTTGACCCTCTAAATCTGATCAATATTAGTAATACCTGCTGCTGTATCACAACCCGTCTTTTATACGTGCAAACCCATTTTCCTGCAGAACGTCATATTTTTCTACTGTTTTATTTCCGTCATATGTGATTTCTTTGTGACTCATTACGAGTACAATGGGTGCAATTCCAAGCAACTTGATTTTGGACTTTTGCACAGCTAGATTGTGCATTTCGTCCAGTGGGCGTCAGCTTGTTGATGTAAGCCTTCCGGAGGTTTGCACCACATAATTATTATCATAGGCTATGCAGATGATCTATGCTCAGCTTTTGGCTTATGACATGGTGACGTATCCTCAATGAAACTTTCTTCTGATATAATCCTAAACTTCAGATTCAAAGGCAAATAACTAAGTCAGTTTCGGTTATGTATGAGTTGAAGAATATCTTGATCTGAGCAAAAAGCTTTGAAATTATTAGTAGCTTTTTCATTTACCTATTTATATGAAACAACTTACTCTGCTGTTTGGGCAATTAAGACGAAATATAGGAACCGACATTGGACGCTGATGTTCTACGTTTTGTAGTTTCAACACTGGATCCGTGAATCGTGATCTTAGCAAATAAATACCAGCAAATGTTGAGTTGACTCCATAAAACTGAATTTTCAGATAAAATAGAGCAAATAAGGTAATTGTGTAATCGTAAATTTTTTAATCCAAAAGTAAAATTCTAGTAAGAGTTATGGCTGTAAAATTTGTAACATTTACATTCATTATTTCAATAATAAATAAAAATAAAAAATAATAATATTGATAATAAATGCTAGAATTAAACATCTAAATGGAGTGTAATGTTTTCTATTAGGTTGGTACGAATGAAATTTCCCGTTTGACGTCTGGTGGGTCTCTCTCCTCAGCCAGACAACAGAGAGATGTGCTAAGATCATGCATCTAACGTCACAAACTCTGTACAAGCTCAACAAACAGGCTGGAGTACCCAGACAGTTAGGAGACAGTGTACTATTGAACAGGGTCGATGGAACTTCACAATTGCGAGTTATTTTTCTTTGCGAATTCAAACTAGGACGTCCTATAGAGCAAGCCGAAAAAACTGCATTTGGGCCAGGAATGGCGAAAGATCACACCATTTGCCGTTGTTTTGTCATATTTCGTTCCATGGTCAAAGCATTGCAAATGAAGTCCTGTGGACACTGACCAACATCATGTTCGAAGCTCATTAGGAACACCATGGAAGCAAACCATCGGAACAGTGCTTGTTCCATTGGAGATGAGTTAGGCATACACGAACCGTTGTCATTGGACGACTCTATGCAATTATCAAGATTAAAAAAGTTGGTTTCTTGGGTGCCACATGAGTTGATACCGGTCAACAAGAATTTCCATCTGGAAATGTGTAGATATCTGAATGTAAAGAATAACCTGGAACTTTTTTTTTTTTTTTTTTTTTTTTTCATCGGATTGTCCTTCTGGTGAAATATGGATCTGCTATGACAAGCGTAAACCGTCAGATGACTAACGACCATGAGTATTTTCTGAACCATCTTTCCATTCACACAAGGTGTTGTTGCTAGTATGGTGGTATGAGGTGGGATGAATCCATCGTATCTTTCTCAGGCGAGGTGAAACCTTAATGCTGATCGTTATAGTATTCAACTCCATCTCTAAAAAACTTGCCTGCAAGCATCTAGCAATGGTCAACACACATGCTGTTCTCATGTTGGACGACACTGTTTGCCCATATGCTGCGTAAAGGATGGTGCAGTTCTTCCATAAAGTGACAATATAAAATCCTTCTATACCCACAATATTACCCAGATATCTCTTTCACTGACTACAACCTCTCCCGACATCTGAACCACTTCTTGGGAGAGAAGACTCTTTCCTAATGATTGAACGATGCAACATGCGGTTGAGGACAACTTCGCGTTACATACTTCGGATTTCTTTCGCCACAGAATCCAATCATTTGCTGAGCGATGGTAAAAGTGTGTTAATGGAGACTATTTTGATTGACAGATACTATTTTGATTAACATACTATCTTGATTAACGGAGACTGTTTTAATTAACTAGGTATTGCAGTTTTCGTTTGGGATTTGGAGATAATGCACACGTGGGGTGAACATTTCGTTCGTACCAACCTTAATACTTTACCGGTCCCTAACATATGTCCCTGTCTTTTTGCTGGACCGCAAGAATTGAAACATTGAAAACCATTGATCTTTAGTGTATACGTTGATCATGAATGCCACTCCTTTCTGCACTTACTCCAATGACAGGCATAATTATGATTAAGTACCGTACATAGTATGCATAAAGAAAGTAAAAATATTGTCCTTCCTTATACAATATATTCGTCCAACATAATGTAATTCCCTTCTTTCTGATTATTTCATTTTAACATTGTAGTAGAGCTAATAGTAGTATATTTACGATAAAGTTAATATGGTTTAAAATATTTAGATTAGATAAATCAACTTAACAATGAATGTTCGCCATGGTACTGGAATTAGAATTGTGTATCGTAGCTAATGATTTTCTACGTAGTGTGTTTAATGTTTCCATCCATGTAACACGACTACATGGACTTCTTTAAAATTATTTTGAAGCTTTAAAATACAATTTCATTTCATATGACATAATGTGGGCTTTTTGTACTGAATTACAGTAGATAATACTAATTTCTTCTGTTTCAAGTTGTGATTTTTTTCAGATAATCAGGATTCTTTTGTCTTCAATTGGAAATTCTAGCTAAAACTAGGAAACTTAAACAACTTTTCTTTTTATTACAATACACGTAAATATGGAATACCGTAAGTAAGTAAGAATACTTATACCCCTAGTACAGCGAGCCAGTATAATGAATGGAAAATCCTCAATGGCAACTAATGTCCTAGTGACCAGCTAGAGTTTTCAACCCAGTGATGCTGCGTAATCTTTAGTTTACACCTCTTCTACTCGTATAAAGAGAATGTCCAGAAGTTCTTACGAAAAACGCCTAAAATGGAACTTAATAAAATCCAGTCTCTAATAGTTTCAAGTGCAAAGTAATGTGATTAACAAGAAAAGAGAAAGTTACAGTGATAGAATAACAATTGATGTCAAAATACACTTTTCGTTTATATTCGTTTCAATTTCATAATCGAGGAAATAATTCAATACACTAATTCACTTGGCTTGGTCAAGAAGACAAAAAGATGATCAGGAAATGAAAGGATGGAAGATTTTTGAAAGCGAAGGTGATGGTATGATGAATGGAAATCGGGAATTAAAACTGATGTACAGTGGAATAACTTGTATGAGGCATTAAGACATAAATTTTGTGCGTTTTTGCTATTGCGTTTATTATTATTTATTATGTTTATTCTTTTATAATTTGTAAATTCGTTTAGGAGTTCTTCGCTATTAAATATATGTGTATACAGTCAAAGCAGGGAGTAACAGAAATTTCACAAGCTCTGTATCTATTTTGGTTCTGCAAGGTGATTGGCTGTCAAGTACCAATCAGGATACAAGAATATTTTAGATATATCTTAGAATTTACTCTTTCGTTAATTCTCATGCAAATTATGGTATCTGACAAAGCCAAGTGGCTAGTTGGAAAAAATAAATGAAATGAAATCTTTGAGTTTTACGTCCCACGGGTATGCCAGCTAGGCTAAAGAAGACGGTGACGGTGAGAAATGAATGAAATAGTGGAATGAAGAAAATGGGAAGGAATGAGAGAACCTCGAGGAAACCCACGCACACGGTGTTTGTGCACCACAAATTTCACTTGGCGCGAGCTGGGATCGAACCAAGGACCCCATGCACCAGAGATGAACTCTCTACCACTGAGCCACCGCGGCCCCGGATAGTTGGCGAAACTGTCACAAGGTATTATTTTTATAATAATAAATTGGCTTACTTTGCTCAGCGATTAGTTAATTTGCAAGTCCCTCCTGAAACAGGAAGTTTCCGTAATTGTGTGTGGAATTCTTGAGAGATCATTCGTAGTGATTTGGAATAAATCTATAAATTATCTTTAACTGTTATCTCGATAAAGAAAGTATCTAAATACTCTTTTATAGAAAACAACAACACTTTCACAAATGTGTTTGACATGAGCTATTTCTCATTTCAGGCACTTTTTCAAAATTAATTACTATAGTACTTCAGCACTTCACACCTTATAAAACGCGATTCTGAATTTTCATTGAAATCCTTTTACAGGAGTTTTTCGTAGGAATGGGACATCCACTTTCTATATCTACAGCTTTTAATCTATTATATTCGATATCGAATCGCTCCCTCTTTGCTTTAGAATAAACTATGCATTATCTTCCAGCCTTTTTTAATGTAAGTGTTTTTTTCTTTTCTTCTCTCTGTTATGTTTCATGCATCCGTAATGAAAAATTCCTTATCAAGTTACGTAGCGTAAGTAGTGTTTCATTAACTTTTGCATCGGTTCACCTGCGTCTCTTATTTATTTATGTTGTTGCACTTCGTTTGTACACTTGTTGTGATCTTTATTATCGCTACTTATGTAGAATAGATATTGCAAATGCTGCTTCTCAACTTCCATTTTGGAAAAAAAAAAAGTACAAGTGATGAATAAAAATTGAAGTAGAACAGAGATTTTTTTTATATTACTATTTTTGCATTTTAATTCTTCAACAACACAGCGACGAATATTTTGAAATAAATTTAATTTAATTTAAGTACTTCAGGAAAGCTTTTCAAGTATATGCTTGTTTCGACTTTAAGGCATTTTTGAAAAGAATATACAGATAATTTATATATATAATATATAATACATATACGATAAATTATATATATAATATATAATTTATCGTATACGTGATTTAATTTACTGAGAGATTGATATCACACACTAGTTGGAGCCGAATGTCAGTTGATCCAGTAAAGTGTTTCATAAAGGATCATGTTGTTAACAAAAATAGTCTGTGAATACCCTACTACAACAGATTCTGCATTGTATTCTATCTGAAGATAGTTTCTGGTTTTTGTTTAAAGTAGCTGCGCGAGTCATTAACTCAGTAGATTAGGGATAATGTGAATATTTTTTCCCCACGTGGTTCAAAAAGGATAGATGCAAAACTGGATAAGAGAACTGGAGTGAAAGGGTAGAATTGAAAGTTAGAATAGGGTTATCATTTATGCAAGAACTGAATTATAACCCCGCTGTACTATACACACACACATTCCTTTGCACTTTCAATTGATATTCCACTCACATAATACATTCCAAGTCCCTCACATGTGTTCTTTACATTAAATTTAAGAGAAAAATCCATATTGTCGGTCTTCATTGATTTTTCTTTGAAAAATGAATGACACTTGTAAGCTCAACCAAACTTGTCGGATCTAAATCAAACCTGGCACGATTGTAGACCTTAACCTATTATAAAAGAGTGTGAAGTATTATGGTGTGTTGGCTTTTGATTCCTGGATTTGGACCATCAAACTTGGCGTTTGGACTAAGTAAAATTTTTGCAAACAATTTTAATAAAGATTTGCTATTAAAAAACTTTAAAAGTACGATTTTTCCACAATACGCAAACTTACAGCTATAAAATGCTTAGATTTAAAGTTATAACCTTGGAAGAGTTATCGTCTAAAATAATGTGGATTTGGTCAAATCATACTTCACTTCCGCGGTTTTACTTACAACATTACCTAAATGAAAATCTACATCACTAGCTCTTAAACTGAAAATCATATTAGGAAGTTTCTTGAAGTGGCGCGGAGAACACAGTACAACAGCCCATTTAACTGCATATAAATAGTCTATACAGAAATAATTTTGAACTATACTCAAAATTACATATTAAATTAATTGTATTAAGTTAGGCATTGCGAAATCCTTGAAATCACACAAACGTGTGTGTGTTTGTAAATCACGTTGCACCAATGTCAGTACTTATACTGAATGTAATACCAATAACCTCGATGTACCAATAATTATGTAACTGCACGCTGATTTTATTTCACGTATTTCTCAATTTTATAAGGAAATGTTGAAAAAACTATATCATTAGTAAATCAGGAAACACATTTCTGAAGCACTACTGAAAAATGCTATCTGGAATTTCCTAGAATATATATATAGTCTTTCTCAATATAAGTAAATTAGGACTAATTACATCTGTAAAACAGTTTAGTAAGTTGTTTTTGTATTACGTGTCAGATCATGTATTGAGTTCTTTTGTTGGTGCTCACTGTTCTTTGCTGTTTCAATTTCACTTTTTTCAATTGATTTTCCGAAGATAATCTGGTGCTGTTTTGTTTTTGTATGTTTTTGTGTATATCTGTGTGGAATATTTCCAATGTTTAATAGCTAATTTTGACACTCTTACTTACTAATTTTGAAATTATATTTAACTTGTATAGATAGCTTGAACATCATATTTAAACATCAATGATATGGTACTCCTCGATATTACAGTTATCATTATATTGATATTTGCAAGGAGGAGTTGAAAAGGAACTGCCCTCACGGCGTGTCTTCATCAGTGTCATATAATGTGAAAATTCGTCCCTAGTGACTGAGGTGTAGTGGGGTCACATAAAGAAGATAGTTCTTTTTATTTATTTATTTTATTTATTGAAGTTTCTGGAAAAGCCTGTGTTACCTTATTTTCTACCTGCTTAAAATTTAGGATATTCTACATTTACTATAATAATTATTATTCTTGCTTTTACTTGCTGTCTATTTTTGAGATGCCAAAACTCCGCTGTTTCCAATATTTTTCTATCAAGAGAGCTTCATATATCCATAAAGCTTTGAAGCATATAATTAGTAATTTTGTAAATACTATCAGATTTACCTTCTATTTTTTTTTATTTATTCTTATTACCTTTAAGTATTCACTAAAATAAAAAAAGTGATTGGAAGCGTACTAAAAAATGTTTCATTTACACAATAATCTCCATAATCTTCTATTTTTAATTGGAAAACCTGGAAACTATTCCTATTTGTAATGCCTCATTATAGTTTAATATCTTTAATTTATCATATCATATGTTATCTGCATATTTTCCCTAATTATCGTGATTATTAATCAAGCTTAGTGGCTTTCTTTTTTTCTCTCAAAGGGGAGGAAGTGTAAATTCTAGTTGAAGATGTTTCATTTTTGCCATAATTGAATAGCAAAAAGTTGACTATAAAGATTTTTTTTTTTTTTTTTTTTTTGTAATAAAACTTTTTGTACAACAAAGAAGTGATTTTAATAACTTTCCATTGATACTATCTTTTAGATAATGCTGCAAATGTAACTTAATATCGCTTTAGAATAAATTAATTAACCTTTCTATTCAGCTTTTTCTATTCTTCTTCATTAAAACTGCAAAGGCATGATATTCATTGCTTCAATGAGTCAGCATCACTGGCTGTAATTTTCACTCCAAAATTCTATAAACAGCAAGAGATGTTGAAATTTTTAAGATAAATATTAATATGATAGTATTGAACGAAATACCAATGGCATATGAACATGCAAAACTTTTTAAACGCGTTTTCTTTAACGTTTCGTTCACAATACTTCAAGCAATATAAAAATTGAGGTCACCAAGAAGGTAAACCAATTGTTGTGGTCAGGTTAAAGACATAAGGGTTAGATCAAGCTGACTTCGTTATTTACATAACTTGTGATTCGATTTCTTATAATGTGCTGTAAGTATATATATATATATATATATATATATATATATATATAATCTGAAAGATCATAAAGTATTCTTTAGAAATTATTAAACATTCTTTAACTCTCTTCTTCTCAAACAATAATATTCAAATAGGGTTACTATGCAACGTCTTTGGGCTCAGTTTCTCTTTTGATTCTTGCTCATGACACTAAGCAATTAAAATACTAGCTTGCCACCAACTACTGTATTGGTTATCTTTGTCAGTTATTAAAAATGACTCACAAGAATAGATTATTATTTAGTGTCATGATAAAGAATTAAAACAGAAATAGTGCTCGTATAGCGTTGGATAATGATACATCGAACACAATGAGTAATTCCATTTAAATTAGAGAGAAAAAATTATGTTAAATTAGTTTCATTTAAATTAATTAAATTACCAATTTGTTGGTTTTTCGCTGATAGCGAGAGGAGATATCAAAAATACACATTTTTAAAAGAACATTTTACCACCTATGAAATATATTTTATGACTTTCTAGTCAAAAGGAATTTTTGAAATTGAGTGGCACTATATGCAAGTAACGACGTCAACGTGATCTAATCCGTCAGCCATCTTTAATGGCTATTCCGAGTAAACCCAACTACAACAATATTTGTTTTTTAAAGTTTCATGATTAAGAATCTATAGAAAAACTGCATCCGAAACATATTACACTCATACGTTAGTATAGCCTCTTCTGTATGTATATTAAACAGTTACACGCAAGAATGTATGTCATAGTTGTTTTTTACAAGTAAAAATGCTACCTCTAAAACAAGTGTTTTGTAGGTAAATAAACATTGTTCCAAATGCTGACCACATCAAACTTAGAAACCTTTAATTTTAATTTTAGTTTAACGTCCCACGTTTAAAAATATTGGGTACAGGAGTAAAGCTGTATTTGGTTCGTTCATAGTAACTGTTTCCATCATCGGTATCAAATTTCCTTATTGTTTCATGAATGTCATTGGTTTCTTTCACAATGATGTCTGATAATATCAAGTGATCTTAAAAGTCTATGCATAGGTTTTCCCTTCAGAGCGACAAGTAATATTGTAAATTGAATATCTCTTAATATACAAACCGACCAAAGAAATATTATATATATAACCACTCACCCGAGGCGAGTGGTTTATCGGTGCGGGCGAGTATTTAATATCACACCGAAGGTAAGTAAAGGATTTCTATTGTGGAATGTGGGCTAGTAAAATTTTGTTGCTTATTTGCATCCCTGATATATATATATATATATATATATATATATATATATATATATATATATATATATATATATATATATATATATATATAATATATATGAAAGCAAACAAAAGTTCCCATGGACGCATTCTCGAAAGAAATGTCAAATCTCATGTCAAATCGCATACTATAGTTAAGGGATTGTGAAATTTAATAGCTTGATTAACATTCTACAAAACATATTTACGCTTTCTTTTCTGAAACTAAACGAAACACAGTTAAACGCAATGAGAATGGACATCAATAGAGTTTATACCATCAATCAGTGAATATTTAGACCATATTCTTTAATTCATGTTTGGGTTTGGGTTGAGCAACAAAAAACATTAAAGAATTCAGAATACTATTTTAAAGTATCATTTTTTAATGCAACATAAAAATAACCAGAAAAGCTAAACGTAACTTCTACTGTCATACAAAAAATAAAAATAAAGGTCTACAATCATAAGCGCAATTTATCATATAAGAAATAAAAGAAATAAAAATAAGGGTCTTCTGGAGTAAGGTTTAGATTAATTTTTAAAAATAAAATTTACCAATATAGGCGTAAATTTAAATATTGAAAGAACGCCAACTGAACACCGAAGAAATTAAGTGTCATACTAACCAATTATTACGTAGTCTTCGAACAGCAGTTTTCCATTACAAAATTTAAAGTAATCGAATCTACAAGTGTTGAATAGCACATTATATCTTTAGCATAAAATAAAGTTGTTGAGGAAATTGTAACGGAAATTTTAAAGAAATTAAATGAATATGTGAGGAATTTCCAGTAGTTATATTCAAACCAACTATATATATATTTGTGCCCTTCTTTGTATATACTGTATATCAAACAGTCGTTAATAATGATACAATTAGAGAGACTATAAAAATAACCCAAAATAAATGACGAACAATAGAATATTTAGTAAAGGCCGCAGTTATATGAGCACCAGAGTAGATTTTTTATTAACTATGATAAGTATTAATGTACAACAAATAACCTCGACATAAGAAATAAGCAAAGTACGCGTAAATCTCAGATTGTACGTCACTCTAATTCCTAATAGACGTCACTACCTGATTACTTGCGATCCAGGTGCTAATAGACGTTGCTGCTGTCTTATCCTGTGTTACACTGTGCAAGCGATTTGCTAATTTAAAACTATTGTGACTATTTAATTGCAACATAGAAACTAAATCTCCGTTAAAACTATTTGTTTTGGTTTTTAAAACGTTAAATATAACCAATTAGAACTTAATTAAGCACTATTTTTAATGTATAATGTACAATGGATCTGACAGAACCACTACTTTGAATAAATTACGAAAACAAAACAACTTTGTGAAACTATTTTAACTTTGCCAAAATTTACCTTATTTCTGGAAAAGGCTAACCTAAATCTCTATCGTAAGAGTTGTCATGTGAACCATGGTAAGTCATATTGCAGTTGTCTGAATTCAACAATGAAAATTAGGAATCGTGTTCTCTCGTCACAAGGCATGCCTTTAGCATAATTAGACCGAAAGAATGACACCAATAAATAGATATCTGACTTATATTGACATACTAGCTGAACCTGCGCTCTCTACACAGCGCATCATTCACATATGAGAATGAATCTCCTTGTAATTCCTCACAACATTTGTACATATCTCTTTAGACACAAGTGAAGGACGTCTTGATAAAAATCGGCAAGGGGTATCATAAAAGGGAGATTTTTTCGATTATTTTTTTCAATATCTCGCACCGTTTACAAGATTTGAACTTACTTACGGTTGGAGTTTCTAATTCATGTACCTAGGTATAATCAGTGTGTTCTTTCTTCTTGCATGCAGTATGTAATAGGCAAATACATTACACACACAATTAATTATAATCTCAGTGATACATGGAGTTCGTTGGGCAAAGCACTCCAAACAATAAAGATTCATCTTAGATTGGAGAAATGATTATCCTTCGTTTTTCATTATTATTTGGGCATGAAACAAACGCCGGAGAGATATACTAATCCCTTATACAAATGTGTGGTGTTAACATGGATAACTCGTGGGATATGATGCTTTACTTTTTAAAATTTCAATACTTCCAGTGCACCCCTAAAAGATGTAATAAAGAAATAATGGCCACATTTTTAAATATTCAATTAGAACTGAACAATCTACACAAAATTTGCAATCGATCAGTGAAAATGGCATCTTTTTAGAGCTTGTGGTTTCCGAAATATCATTGTGAAAAGAATTGGCCAAAAATATATAAACGTCCACAAACATATAAATCTAGCATTTTAATATATAGATGGTAACATCTTAGATAAAACTGCAACCGGAAAGAGACACTATTAATCTGGAATCCATGTCTCTTTCTTTTATTAAAACAATATAAATATTGTATCTGTCATTAATATTGCAATGTCATTAATACTGTATCTGGGACATTTACATTTAATATCTCTTTATTAAATTATGACTTAATTAATTTATCAATGTACACTATTATCTTCAAATGTTGTTAGAAATTATATGAAATTTCCGTCACAACTTACTTTTTATCTATCAAAATTTGATAAACTAAAGGTGTGCACTTACATTAGCATAAAATCATTACATAAAATCAACATCTCTTGCTAACCTAAAACTGCGAAAATGTAC
This sequence comes from Thermobia domestica, assembly GCF_964235325.1. Classification (NCBI taxonomy): domain Eukaryota; kingdom Metazoa; phylum Arthropoda; class Insecta; order Zygentoma; family Lepismatidae; genus Thermobia; species Thermobia domestica. The sequence goes on along the minus strand of NC_137465.1, from coordinate 178,147,037 downwards.
AATTGCTTTATTTCTTGAAATGATTTTAATGTTTTGTTTCTGTATTTTAGCATCCTATGTACATGATGGCATCCATAGTTTATCTTATCTTCGGTCTCGCCTTAACATCAATGTGCATAAATGTAGTTCAGGTAAGGAATTATTAATTTACTTGCTTTGAAAGCCTTTAAGTGACAACAAAGTAATTACACTCGAAGAATAATCTATAATAATTTGTACAACACTTTTTTCAATTTTCTCCTGTAATATGGTTTTATATGTATAACTGTAGCTTCTTGCACAATTAACATATAATAAATATAGTGTACAGTGCTGATATTTAGGAGTGAGGGAATAACTTTCAATTACTACTACAGAAATATGATGATAAATTTATTGTTTTTTGTTTTCATTATTGTATTTATTATTATTATTATTATTATTATTATTATTATTATTATTATTATTATTATTATTATTATTATTATTATTTCAGAATTTTATTTATTATTTTTATTTTATTTATATTTTTATTTGAGATTAGTTTCATCATTTGCATTCTGGATGTGTATGATAGATTAGTTGCTTATGATAGATTTAAGAATTAGAAAAAGCTGCTCATATTGAGTGATATGTAGGATACCTTTTGAGTTAATTAAAATAATCCTAGAAATTCCCTGCTCACATCTATCCTTTTAAAATATAAATATTGAAAACCTTCAATTTTTAATGATTTTTAAGAGCTGTCTTATTAAATTGACTTACTAGTATAAGAAGTTTCATAAAATATAAAGATTGGGCTGTCCTTAGTATTTATTTTTGCTATTAGTCTTTTTCTAATAAAGCATACATTTACTTACATGTTATTGAAATTATTCCTTCGTGTAGACATATGAAATTTGTTGCCACTCAATTCTAAAGATTGTACCCAGTATATCTGGCTTCCTAAAATAAAGCCATTTTAGGTGCATTTTCTTGATACTTTATATAATTTATCAAATGCTAGCATAATTGTTTCAGAGTGTAATTAAGAGTTTTTGAATAGCAGACAAGCATACAATAAAGGAGGAGAACAACGAAGAGCAAAATAAGAACTTCCGTGGATATAAAATGGTGAGAACGACGTATTCTGTGCGAGATGATCATGGTCCTTGCACTCACTAATTCACGTCTCGCAGTCGATGGGGTCCATGTAAACAGTAGGTTCGTTCCGTCCTTTGAAATCTCAGTGTTACACAAGAACATCAAACAAAGAATTTAATCAGCCGAAACATTTATACATTTATACGTGCATCGTGTATATAGTATGATTGAAGCAGTTCCAGTTGTCGAAGGTACTTGCTAGCATGAGCATAGATACTAACAGCCTGTACCTTGGAGAGTTGTGTAGTGTTGCGTTAAAACACACCAACCAGATGATTCTAGAAATTTCGCCAGAGCTTCGAAAACCTCACTAATCAACCTGTCACACAGGCCAAAAACCGTGGATTTCCGACGTGGTTCATCAATCCATAGTGTCAAATTCTACGACTGGCACTGGATGGTTATCAGGCAAGTTCAATATGACAATCCAGTATAATTCGTAATTTTCAAACTTGAAAAGAATAAAAATGTGCGACAAGAAAAGGATGGTTTACGGAAATTCTAATGTGCATAAGTAGTGGTTAAACAAGGGTCAGATGCCGAAACATATCAAACACAGACATTTCGAAGACATGATGATGGTCTAAGGCTGTTAAAATTATGATAGAATAATTCACTGCGAGTTCATCCAGGATCAGTACCAACCTGTATTCCAAAGAGTTAAAGCAGATTTATGCCTTTGTGTGCCGAAAATACTATATATTGGTGAACAGAAAGCGAGCCGTTCTGCATCATGACAACGCAATACATTAAACCTCATATTTCTCGAACGACCTAGAGACCGATGAACTTGAGTGAAATGAACTAGTGCAACACCTAGCATGTACTCTCGGATTATTGCTAGTTCCAACTTATGGCCTACTTCCTGAGTTCACAATGTTTCAACTTCCAAGAGTATAATGCAGAAGTTCTTCGTCTAAGGACAAGAACTTCCCGCCTGTGTGGGATCGAAGAGCTGGCTTTAGACGGTGTAAACACGGTGGCCTCTACTTTGAGTACTACACCTCTTTCGTTGTAACTTCATACGTACAAGTAAGTGATCGAAATATTGGAAAGCTTTTGACTCATCCTTCTAAATAATTCTTCTTGAATGCCAACGTCAGATATTGAAACTTTTGATGATTATTGAATCGTTGCAAGAGTACCCTGATATCCAATATTTTTTATAACAACTGTTAAAACTCTCTTTCCTTACCAAATTTCTCCATATTTCTCGTCTATTCTTTGCTTTAATGACAGTAACGATCTAAACCCTTATTGATAGCATTCAAAATCCCTGCTCTAGCAAAGTTTCATTTCTGTATCTCTGTGAGTAATAAATATTATTTAATCATTCAGTTTCTGTAAACATTATGTAATTAACGTTGATCAAGGAATGTGCTCTCATTTACAGGAGAAGCTCTCCGACACATTTCGACAAGCAAGCGCCAAAATTGGGGCAACAATTGGGCTAAGAATGGCACAAGATGATGATGGTTCTATGACCCCTGCACCTCCTCCTCAAGTGGAAGTAGCAGAGGTGCATACAGCTGGCAAGAAAACACCATGAACAAGATAAGAAGTACACATTTAACCAAAATAATACGAACGAACAAACTATTAGACAAATAAGCAGAAATAGAACATATTTTGTTTTGGATAGAAGTAAGAGTGACAAATATATAACATGTTATATATATTTAACTCAATTTTTAATCAAAAGCAATTTGTTAATACACGTATCTTTTAACCTATACGTCATCGAATTAGTTTTAGTGTAGGTATTATTCAAATTGAGATTCTCTTAGTTTCATTTTCAACAACGTGAATGTGGTCCGCACATTATTATTTGTTTTATTGGCCTAAGTGCAGCGAGAAGGCTTGATTATCTTCAACCAAAACTTTCTGTATAAAGGTATGTCATGTGTGCCTAAATAAATAAGCTAATGAAATATGCGTAAAATCTAATTAAATATGTACAAGAGTATTAGCTAGTCGCATTAGTTTCGGGGAACAATATAAAGTAATAAGACTTTAATTTACTGTTAAAGCCTTAAAATGTATGCTCAGTAGCAATATGAGTCAAATATATATTAAGTGATGTTAAATAACCATAAATACATTGTGGGGAAAAGATTGTGAAAACATTTTTATTGCAATATATTGTAGATTATCCAGACATATCATAAATAGCTGTTGAACATTGTGGTGTCTCGGCAGTTCTAAAATAGCATTATATATAAAACCAAAATTGGTTGGAAAACTTAATTTCTTTATGAAAGGCGTACATATTATTTTCCTATATATTTCTTAACTGAACTGGATGAAGTTTGCAATGATGGTTATTCGTCCTGTAAATAACATTGCAATATAGATTTGAATTTCGTCCATTTCATAACAAAAGAACTAAATAATGTATCTTCTGTCCATAATTATGTCTTTGACAACCATTTGTTTCTGTGGCAAAAAATTTTCAATATTCAAAAAAAAAAAAAAAAAAAAAAAATGTTTCAAATGTGTTAAATGAAATTAAATATCTTTCTGAGCAAATACTGTTATCATATTCAACAAATTCACTTGGACCAAAAATGTTGAACAATTAATTACTCATAATTGATTTCTCTTTCATACGTAGTGGCGTATTATATTGAACCAACTGAACAAGTGATTTCTTTCATACTTGCAATAAAAAAGTTTTCCAATTTCTTTTTTCTTCTAGCTGCGAAACTGACAAGAATATAGTATGACTCGAACATGTAAAAACAACTTCGTATTTTTGTTTTTTATAAAAGCTATACATGTTACATTTCTTGCTTAATAAACTCTTCAAGAATTTGCCAGAAATTTAGACATTTTTGCCCCTAGTATTTTTTCTTCGATTTGAATCTAATTTAAGATGGTTCATATTTAAAGATACTAATGCTAACTTTGTTTTTTTTAAAGAAATGTGTGTATACATGTGTGAAATATGATGAAGCTATTTTCTTTCATTTTATTTTCGATCTGAAACATTGTCTGACACATGCTTTTATCTGTTCGTATAATGCTTGTTTGTATTTTTTTAGATTAGAATTATTAAGTACGAATGTGTCGAGTATATATATATTTATGATACTGTGCATCATTGTGTGTTTGAGATTGATTGAGTAAATGTGGCATTAAATCCAATTGAATCAGTAGTTTTGAAAAGTCTTAAGTCAGAAAAGTAATCAAAAAATCGAAAAAAAGCTGTTTAATTTTTGAAAATCCTGATAGACATAAAATGATCGACTTCTGAAAAAGTAGGTTTTTTTTTTTTTTTCATTGTACGAAAGAAACAACTTGTGTGTTCCAAACTAAATATACGAAAAGTTGGATTGAAACAAACTCGCCATTTTATGACTCATGACCTTTTCCAAAACTACTGATTCAAATAATTGTCCGAATATGTTTCTCCTAGTATTTGAATAATTATTCAAATATGAAATGATTTGGATTTTAACATCATTAATGTACTTACAAAATATTAGATAAATATTTATACTGTAAAATATTAAAGATATAATTCAAAGATGATAATTAAAAATAATGTATAACATCTTCAATACTGTTTTTGTATGTAACTTAAAAAGAGCTATTTTTATTATATCTTGTTTCATTTATGATGGTGTTGCTTTATATATGTCCTATGGTGCTTTCTTAATCTTAATGAGGAATAATTAACGACAAATCATATTCTGTTAACAATATTTCTTGATGGCTACTTGTTAAATATTCTCATATCATCTACTAGCAAAGCACAAAATTCCAGATTGGTAAATTAATCATTGGTCTACAGCAGAAATTTGTCCCACTAAAGAAAAATATAGCAGAAACGTCATTTTATTGTATGATTCATAACGTAATTTTGAAGAATGCATAAAAATGTTTTTAAATTATAAATAGGATTCTCAATAAAACATATTGAATTACAAAATCATGTAGTAATATTCGTGTTCAGTATGAACCATAATGGTCGGAGCTATTACAATAATTCGATATTAAAAAATCGTATATATAAAATTTTAAAATGACTGATACAACGTAGCCTTCAAATAACTTCTTATTTAATCAAAGTTGGTAATATAGTAATTTGATATATGAAGTAAACAATATCAAGTTAGTATAAGAGAAATAATAATAGTCCGTGTGTGGTGCTTTACGCTTTAAAATTGTGATATGTGTTGTTTTATATGAAAGAGAAAGAATTTAACATGAATTTAATTTGTATTTACATTTCTAAAATAGTAGACTTACATGAAATAGTACGTAAATAAAGACAGAATTTTCACCTGCCCTTTGAGCTTAATATTATGACTACATGCTCAACGGTATGTTGGGCTATTTTACATATGAATATTTGTGCTCTATGAGAAGAAATTTAAACTACGTCTAATACATTTAATGTTATTCCGTCGTATTTTTATAAATTAAGTAAATATGTTAATTATTACTACGATAAACCTTGTGCTAACAAATAATGTAATGATATTTATTCAAAATTCGTGAGTTGTAAATTATTTCTAGCATAAGAATGATTTATTTCAGTGCTACCAATAATCACTACGATCATAGTAAGATGGTGGTAGCTTCTTTTTGATGTCAATAATTCTTATCGAGCAAAATATCATACCACCTTCTATTACTGTTTCCTACATAGTTCTGACTGACTAAATAAAGTATAAAATGTGAGCTCAAATTTATTTACCAATTTCTTTTTATCAAATTCATGAAATATATTGTTAAACTTCAATTTGTTAACTTCAAAGATTTTATTGTGTGTGTGTGTGTGTCATATTTTAATTCCCATTTAATATTATTAGCTCAAGCTTGAAAAGCTAAAATAAAACAAGTTTTTACAGTGCGCAAGTCACATTTTATTTATTATATAAATTTTGTGCTGTTTTACATTATATGTAATTGAATATCTGTAAGTGAATGAAAACGTGTAGCTTCATTACTGTATGATTGATTTGTATAACGTTATTTTTAAGAGAAGCACAGCGTCTTCCTTATGAGTGTGGAATAAAAATAAAATTGATTTAAAATTTGTTGCTTTTTTAAAAATAATATTCTCTTTTCCTAAACATCTGTCAAGTAATACTATGTACAGTTGAATAAAGAATTTTGATTATACTGTATACAAAGTCATCATCATCATCATCATAGGTATTCTGCCTTTATTGACAGGTCACCCACCATTTCTAACACACTCTCATTCGTTTTCCGCTCGACCCAACTAATTCTTTCCATTCTTCTCTACACCCACATTTCGAAGGTTTCCAGTCTATTTTCGTCACCTTTACGTAATGTCCACGTTCCCGCCCCATACAGTACAACACTCCACACGAAGCATTTTATGAGCCTTTTTCTCAACTCTTTATTCAAGGTCCCACAAAACAGACAGAATACACAGTGTATACAGAGTAAGAGTGTTAATTAGTACCAAGTTTTTAATTTGGTTTTGTTACATAAAGAACCTTGAAATGAAATATTGACTATTCAAATCGCATGTACTTTTTGATTATGGTACTTTGAATTTTCACAACAGACTGATAGCCGATTTCTTTTTCTTTTTCTTTTCTTTTTAATGGAAAGCAACAGCATTTTTTAAAATTCAGATTCCAGTTGTACACAAAAAGTAAGAAATTTTGTTTCAAACACTTGCCATAAAAATTAACTACATTGAAAGTCAACTTCATTCATATGATACTAGCCTTCCACCCCTTTTAAAAGTCAACCAAATTCTTGTCACTGTTGTAAATGCTGTGATAGTGAAATCTTGGATGAAAATTTGTAAAAATTTCAACTTTCGCAGCATACCAGAAGTTTAATTTTAAAGTGAAATTGGTTTTTAGTCCACTGGTATACACAAGAAAATTTAATTTGTATTAAACACTGTCACGTTCAGATGTATAAGTGATAGTCTGACAAAATGTTTTAATTTTTTTTTTAAAAATAACTTTCACTATGATGTTAAGACTACAGGAAGTACTAAGGTTTACTTCTTGTTTACGGTTCGAATCTGCAAGAAAAATTGCTGTTTTTCTTTTCATTAAGAAAAAACTGATAAAAAACTTTTTTCATCTGTTGTGGACGTCAAAATACAACTATTAAATTTGACATATTGCTACAAGAAAATCTGAATTGATGAGGTTAAAATGCAACATAATCTCGTAGTAATTTGAAAAATAAAAGTATGCTGACAACTTATAATAAAACTAAGCTGGAAGTTTATGTTGATAAGACAGCGCGAAACAGTACTTACGAAAGTATTGTAGTCAATAAAAATAATAATGGAGGAAAGATGAAAAAGATACAATTACTTAGATGCAGTTTTAACAAATAAGAGCGACATTAACGAGGAAATTAAAAGTAGATTAATATCAGGAGTGTTTATTGTTATTCCACACAAAACTTCTTTCGTAGTGACTACTGTGAAAGAAAGAGTGAAAATCATAATTTTGTCCATTGTATTGTGTTGATATGAAATTGAACGTTAACTTGCAGGGATTAGCACGGCTCAAAATTCTCAAAGACAGTTTTGATGAAGGTTTTTGGTGCGAAGAAAAAAAATACAAACGAATGAAGAAAGTTACATATCTAATTGCATCATTTGCTAATATGGTGCAGTAATTAGGTCAAAGTTTCTCGTAGGTACGTAATGTATTAGTTGGGAGTCAATTGGAAAAGATTTTTTGGATGGGTCGAGAATACGGAGATATAGTATATATAAGGTTGGATCTTGAGAATGTGAGTAATATCAGTCCTGGTTGATCTGAATTGATAAAAAATTAGAGACAATAATGGGCTTTTATTTCTGCGGTGATGAACGTTTGAGCATTTTAAACCACAGAGTAAGTTAGGTATCATATAAAGTTCGCTAATTTCTCTTAATATTGTTAAAGTTAGTCAACGTTACTGATGAAATTATTCTTTGTAGTCAAAGTCGGGCCATCCAGAATAACGGAACGACTTGATGTAAAGCATAAACGTCAAATGAGGTGCGCAAAAGATTTATGGTACGTAAACCACGTATCTTGCTCTACTTTTCAACAAATTTGCCGTAGACATTCAAGTCTTCATTCTAACGTAATTCCAGTTTTTCTATACCGTCATTGTTGTCTGTTGCCACCAATATATTCAATAGTGTAAAGCAGTGGTTTTGAGTTCATAAGCAATAGAAACGTACTTTTCAGAAATCAGGAAAATTCGTCTGTAGCACGCAGCATACTCCACGCATTATTCCTCAGTGTGAGCAATTCCAGCAAAACTGTGCAGACATAGCCGTGATAGCTATCGAGTTGTTGAGTCCTGAGCATATGCGACAAAATTGTGAATCCTGGTAACTGTGAGGTTGCGGAGTGTGATAGGATTTTTTTTTTTTTTTATGAGGGACTCAGTGCACAAAGAATTCAAGTCCGTTTTTGGTAATTTTGAACATACTTCGTACTTAACTCTCTATCTGAAGCTCTTTCTAGTGCTTAAAAGATTCATGTCCAGATATTTTAAAGAACTCTTATAATATTTAAAAAAATGTGTACTTTTCCGTGTATTTAAACGGAGCGTACAAACTTTATCTTTCTTTCTTACAAAGCTGGTAATTGGACTTAAGTCCGTTGTGCTGTGAACGCCCTATACCTACTTATTCCACAAGTTAAAACACACTGACTGGAAAGCACTTTTCCTTTGCTGCTCAATTGAAATAGACTTTGAATTCATTGACAGCAACCGGAAACAATGATGATGTAGAAAAAACTTATATCACGCTATAAAGTACTTGAATATAATGGCGAATATATTGAAAACTACAATATGTAGATTATGTACCATAAAACTTTTGTACACATCAGTTGTCATTTGTATTTAATAATAATAACAATAATAATAATAATAATAATAATAATAATACCAGAATGGCCATCGTATTTGTACTCATGGAAGAGTTCGCTAAAGTAAAGAACAAATTAAGGAGAACCACCAGTAATCAAACGTCTCGCTCAATTATTAGTTCTTATTCTATGAATCACAGCAGGACATAATGCTGATCCTGGAAGGTTTCTAGGTAAGTGCGAAATGCTGCATACACCAGGCACCAGTAATATATTCAATGATTAGGAAATTATTGTTGCATAATAGTCTTCAGAGGAGATAAATTGAGATTTTTTTTCTTTTTTTTTCATATTGTATAAATGTAAACAGAAATATAAGTAAGCGCAAAGTATAATGACTATTATCGGGTGGAAGAAACAACCGATTGTTTTGCAGATTTTGAATTGTTTTGGATTTGAGTTAAGCGTCCCGCTTAGCAGTGAGCGTATATGAGACGTATACCTACAGCTTAACGTGGGATCCGATCCATATGAGCTCCCCGCCGAAATTGAACCGGAGCCTCCCACGTCAAAGGCGCATATGCTAACCACATAACATAAGGGAGTTCCACAGCTTCTTATAAGCATGTTTAAAAACTTGAGAAATGAATTGGAAGTAGAATAACAAATCAAAGAATAAAATGATTGTTCTTAGTTGAAAAGTATCAGTCATATTTGACAGTGCATGAATGACATATAGTTCGGACTGCAAATGAGAAATTATGAACGACTGGTCTTTCTTAAAAGAGATTTAAACACTTTTAAGTACATATGATGCAAGCATATATTTCAAGAGACGTTTTTTTCATTTTCCTATGCTTTTTTAATCTTTAAGAAATGTTGTTATACAAGGTGACAAGGTGTAAATTATTTGCTATTAAAATTATAAATTAATATCAATTGTAAAATAACAAACATATTATTATAAGCGAGACAAGTTACTTATTCCATTACCAATTATGTTACTTTTGAATTTTAAAATTATATTTCTTTATATCTATTTGTTTTTCCATTTTCCTGTTTCTTTTACCGTTAGTTTCATTATAAATGTCATGATTTAATCGTTGGATTATTAGTTTTACTGTGTTACATAAGAAATTATTTATTTCCTTCGTAATATAAGACTACTGGTAACAAACCCTAAGGGCAAAAATGCCAGATTTTTTTTCCTGTTCATTATATAACAATTCATCTATTTCGCGAAAAAAATTAACCATAAATCATACCCTACTATTATGGTACTTGTGAGTATCTTTCGTCGCTGAAAGGAGCAAATTAATAATTTATTAATAACCCAGAAATTCACGGAATTACTTATATTGTAACATCAAAGTATGTACATTTAGAGGCATCATCTTTATCTCTACTGTATACTCAAAGTATAAATATTATTACTCTAATTGTAAAATAACTCTACAAAAGGTTGATCCATCTATATATGGCTGATTTTGACGTCTTACCTTCCTTAGAAAAGCCACGAGATCACCATCGGTTGCCCTCAATATGAGTACCATGTGTCTTGACAATAGCCCTGCACCACAACTTGCATTGTAGGCGGCTCCGTTGAAAGTTAGAAAGCGATACACAACAGTGAAAGTATCAAACAAAATATGAAAATAGGAAGACATACTGGCGCAAACCGAAACTGGTGTGTATATAAAATGTCCTCGACGTAAACAAAGGACCATTTTTTGGTTTTGTCTTGTTCAGACGATCAGCTGATCAAAGTCTTTCGTTATGTGGCAATAGGCTTGGAACGAGCGTAATGGCATTTAATTATCAGGGATCAGCATCTTTATATCTGTAAGTGTTACCTCTATTTATTATTGTTATATTAAAGAAAAAACAAGAAATTCCTAGAATGCGGAGGTCTTTCGCTGACAAAACTATTCTCTTCATTTAATCTCAAATTCCATGTCTCATATTTGCATTCATGTTTCTATTGTAAAATGACAGTTTAAATTATGTAAATTGTGATTATTTCCTTGTCTATTTGCTCTATAAAAGATGCATCTAAATTCATTTAATTCTCTATGCTACCGACGATAATAGTTTGTATTTAAATTCTTAGATAGCCTGATTAAATACGCACCAAAACATTCTTTCCTTATCTTCATTTATCTCAATATATTTACCAACTTTAAATCTATTTTAATTTATAAATTCCCCGAAACATGGCTTCCTGGCGAGGAATCGAACCCCGGTCTCGCGCGTGAGAGGTGGGGATACCAAGCACTATAGTACCGAAGATGTGATGTATATTAAAATTTATATATATTAAATTTAAAACGTATATTAAATTTAATATATATAAGTCTTAATGTACACTCATGTCCAAAATTATTGTCGCAAGTCTATAAATATGTTGTTGCAGGAATATAATTTGATAATGAATTCTCCCGGTATTTCTTATAAAATTAGTATGTGTATAATCGCCAAAGACACGTATGTGGATAATTTCATGTCAAAAGAGCAGTAAATAAGAACAATAAAACGAAAATAAAACTTTCTTGTCCATTTAGCAACATTTTGTTTTACTCATTCTAATTTTTGTATTTATAATTCTCTTCTTATGAAATTTACCACAAATATATATTTCCCGACTATACACATAGTATCAGTATTATAAGTACTCTGCAAAACAAGAAGACAGTTATGCGAAAATTATTTTGGATATGAGTGTACACAATAAACGGATCAATGTTCTGAACAATGGAGTGGAAATAGAGGTCACATGTAGGCACCTGCTGTGTATTTTTACCTTCAAATTTATATTAGCACCGTGTGCTCATCTTGCATTTAACATTCTGTGATCGTACCTAAGAGCAATTTGAAATTATATCTACATGTACCTGAGAAAATAATCGTTTTCAGATTCCTAATTATACTAAAAATTTTAAAACCACAAAACTCTTAATTTACTTTTGCTTTAATTCCATTATGTTTCTCTTGATTTCTACAATTTTTCGAAATCAATTTTTTATTCAAATCTGATAATTAAGTCCAAAACTCATGAAAATTCTTCTAGTACAGAAAATCTTATAGTTGCACCGCTTAGATTGGAATTAAATGAGAAAAAAATGTTGATGTAATACGAAAGTGGAGAGAAATGAGTTATTAACTAGAAAAAAATAAATGTATTAAATGATGTGTATGATAAAGCACAATAGCAAGTAAGACATAAACAAATGAACTTCCGTTCTAGCGAAAACTCTTCATGAACCTTGAACAATCGTAGGAGCTCATGAATCAATACAGACTTATTAAATCCACAATAATAGCACTTACCATTAATAAAGCAAATCCTTTTCTGAAAAAAAAAAAAAAAAAATCTTTCGCTAAGAAGAAGGGGAAATTGTTCTCAAATTTTAACTCACCTACTGGCAAAGGTAAAAGAGGCAAGGATGTTATAAAATAGAGGATCTGCCTACACAACAAAATCGTGAAATCATACGTCACAGTTTCGCCACCCACTCTGCCCGCTTCACCCAATAAGATAGCAATGTTTTGAGCCAACGTTCATAGCAGAAACGAGAGTAACCAATCAGACTCGTTGCTCTGACAGATGCTCGGTTGTTTTTTTGACTTCATTGAGTTAATAGGATGAAAATACATATGGGCAGATCCTCTATTTTATAACATCCTTGAAGGCAGGTAACCGAATATATTAAGAAATTGATTTTTAGAGGTAAGAGAAAGTTCTTGTTAACTATAGTATAATGTTAATGCTATAAATATTTGAGTTTTGTAGAAGAGACATGAAACATTGCGAAAATCTATTATAAATATTTGAGTGAACTAGAAGAGAGACAAAACATTGCGAAAATCTATTATAAATATTTGAGTGATGTAGAAAGACTTAAAACATTTCGAAAATCTATTATAAATATTTGAGTGATGTAGAAAGACTTAAAACATTTCGAAAATCTATTATAAATATTTGAGTGATGTAGAAAGACTTAAAACATTGCGAAAATCTATTATAAATATTTGATTGATTGATGTAGAAGAGACTTAAAATATTGCTAAAATCTGTAAATTTATAACTTAACGATATTGCGTTGCGTACCTACACCATCTTCTTCTTTTAACCCATTTCTTTATTTTCCTGTTTTCTTTGAGAAAATGAACTTGAATTTTAATGATGTGATTTTACTGATTTCTTCTCCAACTCTGTCTCTTGTCTCCTCAAAATATTTGTATTATACATTTGATGTTATTTAAATTATATTTGACGATTAAACATTAGTACTGTATACAACAAACTTTAGTTTTTATGAAGAAAGGTCATTTAAATATATTTCAATGTGAAACAACTAAAATCATTAAAAATTCAGTTCATTTTGAAGAGAAGAAAGATAGGCTAAAAAAACAGATGGCACTCGTATTCAACACCGTTAACATGAATCCTTGAAACTAGATAAGAATGCGTTCTCCTGCTATCTAAAAGTAGAAACGTGAATTCACGCAGCACTTTTTTTTTTAACATTAAGTCTTGGAAATCAGTAATTGCTATGATAGCATTTCCGCAAGGAGACAACAAATATATCGATAGTCTAAAGTTTGGACACAGAATTGATTTTACAAATACCACCATAGTATCCAAATGCAGCAATCTTTGGGACAAAACAATAAAGGAAGCCACAGCTACCTCACGGGAAAGGAGCAGTCTCAATAGAAACAATGGGTTTTCAACTCAGTCCTATCTGCCCGACCCTTTTCAGAAACAGAAATAGATTCAACAAAGTCATTTCTCGTAGCCACAACAACAGCCAATCAGGAATCAGAATCACTCAGCAAATCAGAATCCAGCATTTCTCTCAGCCAATCACAAGCCCTCATTCGTAGCTCTGCCCCTAAGTAGTCACCATATATACATGGTCACGTCTCCGGTCTCTTCATTGCAATCACTGAAGATGAATGCGATGTCTGCATTCGAAATGTCGGATGTCAATACCTTCACTGTCTGGTAGCTCGAGACGACTTAATAAAATCATGTCTCCAGGAAAAATCCAATTATTTCTTCATATCAATAGTTTTACATTTTTTCTGACCTATTCTGAACACATTTCTTAATATATACAATAGTTCGCTTGCAAGAACTTTAAAACTAAATAATTATATTACTGAAAAAAGTCAACGAAATTAAACAATTGCAGTAATATATATTTGCTAGGAGACAGTATAGAAAAAAGACATTAAATAAAGCTATTGTAGAATGAAATTTCTTCTTAGGGTTTTAAAGAATTAACTACAACAAGGTAACCCAGAGTTTGTTTGGTCCATCTCAACTACTGTTATCTCCATAAACAGAAATGTCAAACCAAGAGTTGAAGAAGTATCCACGAATGGATGAAGGAAAATGGGGACAACTAGTAAGAGCAATAAGTGACTCAAAGACGAAAGAACAACTGAGTAAAGAGGTAACAGAAACGACTGCGCGTTTAAACAGTCTTAGAAATATTGCCAGATCATTACGTGCAGATGCTTCCAATCTACAAGCTGAAGCAGATGACTTAAAACAGGACAATCAGTACTATGTGGAATATTTGGAAAAGGAATTGGAACAACATGCTAATAAATTAAAAAGTGTGCGAGAGAAAGCGTACAGAGATATCATGGCGGCGGAGAATGAAGGAAAACAAAAAGTGATGGCTCTGGAACAAGAGAAAAAGAAACTAGAGGAAGAAATTTTAAGAAAGGAGACTATGTTAGAAAAGAGCAAACTAGATTTAAAGGAATTGGAGCCGTACAGGTAACTTATATGAATGATTATTAGTATGGTATAGAGCTAATTTTAGAAGTGATAAAAATGATCAATGTATAGAAAGAGAAAGTATATCAGTGGATCGTATCTTGTGTTAATTCTACCCAGTCTTGATGGTTCTCATCTAAAGAAAAACACTACGTTTATACTTTAAATAGAGTATATTACAAGCAATATCTCTACCACTACTATTGTTAGGTGAACAGAGGCGGATCTAGAAGGTGAAAACTGGGGGGGGGGGCAGCCAGAATCCAAACTATGGTAGGTAAAAGAGATAACAACGAACTTCCAAAAATATATACTAGTACAGTTAATAAATTCGTGGACTGGTATGCAGAATATAGGCAACAAGTAGAACCCATGGTTGCTGTGCTTGATGTGAATGTCCACACACACACACAAACAGACAATTTCACAGATCCACATTGATCTTCAAAATAGTTCAAGCGTCATTTTCTCTTTTGACCTGTGTTATCTGGGGTTTTTGCGTTTTGGAGATGATGGCGATTTCCAGGTGGCTGCTTGTCTTGTTAGTTGTTGATCGTAAAGGAGATACCATGTTTTATCTCCTGTTAATTATCCGGTTCAGGAACTTTCCATCAGTGTCAGCGCTTCTGATCATTGGTCTTGTGTCAGAATGCATGAGACAAGGCAGCCATCCCGGAACAGGCCTTCGGGGAAGTCTTTGAGTAATGGAAAAGCCGCCTACAGAAGTGCATTGATGCAGGAGGTGCCTATTTTGAAGACTATTAGTCAGTTGTACCGATCAGTTCAATAAATCTATCTTTTTGAAGGAAGTCTCATTACTTTTGAATCCTACCCTGTAAATTCGGGACATTTGGGAACCGTATTCGTAATGATTCTGGAAAATGTCCATCCTGACACCAACGCTCACAATTTACCCAGGGCTGCTTTACATTTTCCTCAAGTACATAATGAAAATACTAGCACTTATGATTTCAATTAAGATCAGAGTGGATTTCTTTAGAAGTTATTCCCGAACAATTTACAAAACCGAAGAGTTATTTGACTTAATATAACTTATGTAATAAGAAACATTTTCTTGAGTATCATATTTTGAGATTTTTCCAGATTATTTTCTTCAAAATTAACATCTATTTTCTTCACGTTAGAAAGCAGGAGATTGAGCAGCAACAAAGAATAAGAAAGCTGGACGAAGAATTGATGACTATAAGGAAGGAGCACGAAGAGTCTGTACAGGCTCGGCAAGCAGAATTTGCAAAGTAAGATATCGCATATAGAAGTGAAGTTAGTTAGCTTTACTTTTTCCACAAATATATTCCACTGGTAATTTATGATTTTTAAAGAAACTTTAAATCAACTATAGTAGTTGGTGCATTCAGTTCACAAAGGAATTAACGTCCACTTTTGGTCATTTTGTACCTATTTCATTTTTAAGATTTCTATCTGAAACTCCTTTCAATGCATTTCAGTAGGTAGATGCATACAGCTTGCAGATGATATGGAGCTTGTTGCAGAATCTGAACAGCAAATCAATAAATATATTAGAAAACTTGATGAAAGGCTGTAAAGAATATGGAATAAAAATAAATGTTAGAAAGACAAAAGCCATGGTGATTGGAACGATAGGAATAGAAGGGGGAGAATAGAACACGTGACTAGTTTTCGATATTTGGGTAATATTATTAGTGGTGACATGAAGTGTGAACGTGAAATGAAAGCAAGGATAGGCATAGCGAAAGAAGCCTTTAAAAGGAAGAAAAGTCTATTTTGCGGAACCTTGAATAAAGAGACGAGAAAAAGCCTCATAAAATGTTTCTTGTTGAGAATTGTACTATATGGGGCAGAAACATGGTCATTTTCACAAAAAAATGATGGGAAACGACTGGAAGCTTTCGAAATGTGGGTGTGAAGAAGAATGGATGAATAAGCTGGGTCGAGCCGAAAGCGAATGAGAGGCTCTTAGAACTAGTGAGGGAGAAAAGAACAATTTTAGATAATATTAAGAAGAGTAGGACAAATTGGTTGGGACATTGACTAAGAAGGAACTGTACCATGAGGAATGTGTTAGAGTTTATGGTGGCAGGAAAGAGAGGGAAAGGGCGAAGTAGACTACAAATAATGGACGATATCAAAACAAAAATTATTGTACGTGAAGACGAAGAGGTTAGAGGAAAAGCATGAAGCATGGAAGCTTCTCAGTTGCGGCAAGTGACTGCAAATAATAGCATAATACCTATGATGATGAGTTTGGTAACTAAACTTGATTCCCTTGTGCTTTGCACGCCCTAATTGCCTATTACACAAAGTTAATCGAACAAGCCGGAGGTGAATTTTGAGGAGTGCGAACTGTACTATTGTCCGGGGACACGAACATTTATTAAATGTATATGAAGCAAATTGCGCATTTTAAGGCTTTTTCAGTGTAATGAAAGGGATTCTCACATTATGAAAAAAAAAAAAAAAAAAAAAATGTGCACTATGAAATAACTTCGTATTATGAGTTTATTGATATACTTTTGTACCTGAGTTTTAAAATTCATTTTATTTTGTCTGTTTTTCTTCCTAACAAAATTAATGGAAAATTCTCATAGACACATTCCAAAATACAGCAAAATACACGATATCAAAAATGTCACTATCGTGGAGACGGTACGGAGAAAAGAAAGAAAACAATAATCATTCGTGAATGAGTATTCTCATAACGTCTTTAAGAGTCAGTACAGCAACAGACTGGAACACAGTGATTTTTCTTTATGAATTAAAATTGGGAAATTCGATCTGCACAGTAAACCGAAAAAAATGCATTTTGGCCAGGAATTCCGAAAGTATTGATATTATGGTGGTTGTGATCCATCATATCTTTCTTCGTTGAGTCAAAATCATCACTGCGAATCGTTATAGGCCTTAACTCAATGAAATCCAGCCAAGCATTATCCACAAACATCTATCAATGGTTTACGTACGTGGTGTCATCATGTGGCACGACAATTCATGCTCACATGTTATTAAAGGACGATGTACACTCTGCATTAATTACATATGAAACTCTTCCTCACCTAACGAATTTTTCCGACGTTTCTCTCTCTGACTACTCTCCAGGACTACCAACTCTTCCGGCATGTCGTTTACTTCTTGGCTGAGAACGCCTTCCCTAATGATTGGGTGACATTCATAAGTCCTAAAAATATAAGCACTAGACCTAAAGTTTAGGTCTTGTGCCGTTTAGGACTTCTGCCGTTTAAGACTTGTGCATTTTAGGATTTCTGCCGTTTAGGACTTGTGCCGCGAAATGATTTTTAGGACTTGTATAGTTTAGGATTTGTGCAGTTTAGGACTTGTGCCGCGAAATGATATTTAGAACTTCTGCCGTTTAGGTCTTATGACGTTTAGGTCTTGTGCCGTTTAGGACTTGTGCCTTTTAGGACTCCTGCCGTGTCCCCATGACTTTTTCATATCGTAGCTTCCAGATTTCTTTGGCCACAGAACTCAGCCGTTTTTTGAAAGACGAAAAAATTGTGTGGTTGCAGACGACGACTATTTTGAATAACCGATATTGTAGTTTCCATGTTTTGGCCTTTAGAAATGATCTATCCGTGGCTTACTTTCATTCGCATCAACATAATAACTCTTATTTTAATAAATACTTAAATTTGATTAGGCCTTTAATGTATGATTTTTAAAAGATAATTTTTCTTTTATTATTTTTCAGAGAGCGGAATGATCTTAAAGAGTCCTACACAAAAGAAATTGAACAAATCTGCAATGTTGCTGAAACGATGATTGGTCCTTTCCTAGAAAAGAGGTTGAACAATCTCCGGGCACAAAACAAGATACTCCAAAAGAGGCTGACGAGCGTTTCCGATCAACAGATGAAGCTCACAAACGCTAGGGATAAGCTGCTAAAAGAGAGAAATTATCTGAAATTGAATCAAGACGTTTGGGATAGTGTCACACAAGTCAAATTAAATTACTCCCCTAGCAAAACGTCCAAGCAAGTTCCAAAAGAGTTTATACAAAAAATGAAATCGTTAGAGACAAAGAAAGACGTGTCATGGTTTGAGAATGCGCTTAGTTTTGCGTAAAATTGCGTTTCCAATAGCATTGCCCGGACAGATGCATTTTATTCCTCTCAAGCACATTATAAATAAATAAATAAAAAAGTTGATTCAATCGAGGTGCTCTATACGATGTTTTCAATACTAGTATTAAGTCATTTTGCGAAATATATTAACCAAGAACTTAAATCTTGTAATTGAGCATTATCTAAGTACCAACTTTCTTAAATCATATAATGGATTTTATCAGTGTAAAATTACATGTTTTCAAAGATGTATTTTGGTTGTTATCTTCTCTCTTAATAAAAATTAATACAATCTTGTTTGTGATCGCATCACGTCTGAACAGCTGAACCGATTAACATGAATTTTTAAACATAGTACGTCTCTCGAACTGTATATATATATATATATATATATATATATATATATATATATATATATATATATATATATATATATATATAATCATAACACTTCTATTAAAATTTGTATAAGGCCGTGTCATGCCGTGGAAAATTAGCGCCAGCCGAGAGTATACGATGGCGCCCCTGTACATATGAGTGAGATCGATAGACCAGCCGCGAAGTGAGCGAAGCGTAAGAAAATTTTCAAAAATAAACTCTGCTTTTCCTTGATTTTTGAACACTTTTTATTACTTTTTTCCTTCTATTTTATATATGTGCACATGTATTTTCCTCTCGAATTTTCGCCCCTTACTTCGGCGCCTGGGGTTCCCGGTCGCCCCGCCCCACTGGTATAAGGGGATGAGGGACTTCAAAATTTAAGGCAACAACATTATAATTCACACCGCAACAATGGATTCATTAATTATTACATTTGAATATTACTCCTTTCTACAGTTAAACAATATATAATATGTTACTGTTTCTAACTTAGACTTTCACCCAGGGCGATCGCCCGGGCGCCGCGATCAGAGGGCGCCGGGACGAGAAATCAACAAAATTCAAGGAATTCAGATTATGTTGGTAAATTATTTTTTTAAAAAAAATAATGTTAAATCAGATACATTATTAATGATCAGGCCACGGTTAAGTAAAATTTATTTATTTCGTAAGGACAACACTACAGGCTTAATTCTAGGAACACCAGGGAAGCCTTTGAGGCCCACACCCATTAGTTTTTAATGTAAGCCAAAATACCTTGGTATTCCTAGAGTTTTAATGCCCAGTTATAATGTCGTGTAAATAATTATCTATCATACACTATTATGCAAACTCAAATATATATGTCGTTTAATTATGCAGAAGTTATTTCTTGACAATTGTTTTGAACTTATTTTCGGACATACTACATACATCTACTACATGAACTCGAATCACTTCGTTATATGAAGTACACATTCGCCACAGAGGAGACTTATGTAATATGTTAGTTCTTGCTTTTCTACAATACAATGTCCCAGTGTTTGTCGTTCCAATCTTCTATTAGGACACGTAATAATACTTCTGAAACTAATTCTGGACAGTCAATTTTACCGTTTAATAATTTATGTAAGAACAACAGATCAAACACCCGTCTTCTTTTTTCTAATGTTTGAAAATTAAAATTTGTTACTATGTCTTCGTAGGGAACATACTTTGGGTAGAAACCTGTTTTCTTGTATGCAAACATTTTTAAGAATTTAAATTGTATATTTTCTATTGAATCAGAGTATTTAGTGACATTTGGTGTCCAAACAGTACAATAGTATTCTAATGTTGACCTCACATATGAAAAATATAACCTTATAGATGTTTATTCTTTGTAGAAATCATGTCCTATCCTATAAATTAAACCTAGGTTTCTATACATACTACTCGTAATTGCGTTAAGCAAAAGTTAATTTGCTATCAAATACAACTCCTAGTTCTTTGATAGTATATGGGGTAGACGAAGAAATGCCACTTATTGTGTAGTTAAAGTTGATTGGATTTTCTTTCCTCGTGAAAGATACAGATTTACATTTGGACACATTCAGGACTACTTTATTCTTATCACACGATATTTGAACTCTTTGTAGATTCTATTGAACTTTCCCGCAGTCAATCAGTATGGGTCCGACTATGGGTTGAACCCAGAGTAGTACAAGCCTACGTACAACACACTATACTCCTGTCTAAAATTTGGCTCGAGTCAACGCACCCCTACACTTATAAAGATTTGTCTAAAACGCTCATGTCAAAATTGTAAAGGTACCTCTGTTGCCCAAGTCATCTTTATGATTGTTTGGACGGGCTAATCCACGCCAAATCGTACAGCGAAAATGCAATTTTACACCCGACCATCTCCGATTGCAATGAAATTTGGTATACAGTATCTTTAGACAAATATAAGTACCCGTATTTTTTATTTTGCCCATATTAGCTCTGGTTTGGTTTTGACAGCCTTCGAAAGAAAACTCTGCCCGACGATTTTGTGTATGCTGCGATAAATGAATGGCACGTCACTCGGAACTTCAACTGAGCACCATAAGGCCATAATTGACCCAAATGTATTCAAATTCATCAGACTAAATGGAAATTGCATGAGGATTTTACAAATCAGTTCCAAAACGGCATAATGATATTTCCAAACCATGAAATTTAGTTTCAAAATGGCGGAATATAATTTTTCGAAGGTACTTATTAAATTACGCTTAACTTTTTTCTCTAAGAGGGGAATTCAATGAGTAAATGCCGATTAAGGGAGTACATAATGCTCTATTAGGAGAATAAAAAATATCCGTGGGTTTTGGCTTGTAACAGCCTACAGAGCGCCTAAGTCAATTTATGAACTTAGGTTTGAGAGTACGGGCAATACACCATAGATGTTACAAAATATTGCATTTCGTAAAATAAGCACGACACTTGGTAACTGGGTTAGCAGTTTCAAACAGAAACTATTTTAGTACGAGGCCCCATAAAAATATACCTTAAAAACCAAGATGGCGGCATTGCAAAATGGCAGCACATGGTAGCTAGTTTTGCGTCACACATATACAAATTGACGTAGGGCCATGTAACAATACGTATAGGCAACGTAAATATTCATATGAACGCTATGAATACAAAATCACCAGACCGCAAAGACATTGAGAATTCAAGATGGCGACCTTTCCTAAATTATTGTTTTGGAATCTATGTACTGCAAATTCCAAAAAAATGTTCACTGTATTTAGCAAAAAAGCATACCGCTTGAGAAAGTATATTTACCTAAGTTATTTTAGAACGAAATCCGACGAGAAAACTCCCGTAGGATCCAAGATGACGGCCCCTGCAAATGCCAGCATGTAAGTAATGGTTTCCTTATATCTACACTACAAATCCAAGAAGAGGCATATAACTTCTGCAGAGGAAAATATGTATTTGCATTAATATTTAAGTATAACACCTTCAGAAGATACACTTTAGGTTTCAAGATGGCGGCTGTTTCGATACTGTATGTTTAGTAATTTGTCACAACATCCTATGTGTATGTAAGTTCAAGTAAATAGAACGTCAAACAATCATACATGAAGTACCTAACTTGAAATACTTAACTTTGAGTTATGCTGAGAGTACATTTAATTTCGTTTAGTCCGTGTTGCCTGAATGTCCTTAACACTCTTTGCAGTGAGTTTGTATTGCAGCCTTCCGAACTGCGTGATAACGTCAGGAAATTCTATCGCAGATAGAATATTCGCAAGTGGAACCCAGCACTTGTCTTCTCTGCCGCGGTTTATATCTTCTGGCCAGTACAACCTCCTTAAAGGCCAATGAGGATGCTATGCATAAATTTGATCCATATATCGTTGCTGTCGTCGTCAATTTCTAATATCATCCCAATATAACACTGTTCTTCGTATACTCAACTAATGTAGGAACTAAGTTGAAGCTCTCTGAATCTGGTCACCTGGGAAAAGCTGTACCTCAGAGAAAAAATTTCATCGTTGCTCATCCCCTTTGCAGCAATTTCCGTTGTGGAGACTTGCTTGAAATAATGGTAGGAACGGGTTCCTGGTACAGTTTTATGTTTTGAACAACGCAAGTTTAGATTAGCTGCCACGGCAGTAACATCCTGTTCCTTGATAAACTGGATGGTCACTTTAGGTGCAAAGTGTTCACTGCAAAACTGTGACATTTGCTGCGCTGTACATATTTGTTCTTTGTAAGGTCTCTGCAAGTTTGCACGCGTTACACTTCTTTTGACAGTTCCGCCTATACCATCACAAGCAGACTTGCCGGGATAATTGAATGTTTGTTTGGATAATTGAATGTTTTGTACGTGGTTAGGCAGCAGTGGCGGCTCGTGACTGATCTAGTAGAGCTAACAATGACGATTTGTAATTTACCGTGGTCAATGGGTATTAATTACCGTGGTCAATAGGGTATTAATGGAGAACTTATGCTGAAATGAGTAGCAATGTAATGGCATTATTGTCAGCTGACACTCTAAAATCGAATACCAATGAGCGCTTGTATTGCAATATACAGTGCATAGATCCCAAACAAGGTCGCCATCTTGAATTCTCAATGTCTTTGCGGTCTGGTGATTTTGTATTCATAGCGTTCATATGAATATTTACATTGCCTATACGTATTGTTACATGGCCCCACGTCAATTTGTATTTGTGTGACGCAAAACTAGCTACCATGTGCTGCCATTTTGCAATGCCGCCATCTTGGTTTTTAAGGCATATTTTCATGGGACCTCGTACTAAAATAGTTTTTGTTGGAAACTACTACCCCAGTTACCAAGTGCCGTGCTTCTTTTACGAAATGCAATATTTTGTAACATCTATGGTGTATTGCCTGTACTCTCAAACCTAAGGTCATAAATTGACTTAGGCGCTCTGTAGGCTGTTACAAGCCAAAACCCATGGATATTTTTTATTCTCCTAATAGAGCATTATGTACTCCCTTAACCGGCATTTACTCATTGAATTCCCCTCTTAGAGAAAAAAGTTAAGCGTAATTTAATAAGTACCTTCGAAAAATTATATTCCGCCATTTTGAAACTAAATTTCATGGTTTGGAAATATCATTATGCCGTTTTGGAACTGATTTGTAAAATCCTCATGCAATTTCCATTTAGTCTGATGAATTTGAATACATTTGGGTCAAATATGACCTTATGGTGCTCAGTTGAAGTTCCGAGTGACGTGCCGTTCATTTATTGCAGCATACACAAAATCGTCGGGCAGAGTTCTTTTTCAAAGGCTGTCAAAACCAAACCAGAGCTAATATGGACAAAATAAAAAATACGGGTTCTTATATTTGTCTAAAGATACTGTATACCAAATTTCATTGCAATCGGAGATGGTCGGGTGACACCCCTGTACGATTCGGCGTGGAATGACCCGGACCAGTCTCTAAAATTGGATGGTACAAACTTTTTTCGGATCTTCTAGAAATTGGATATTAAGAACCCTTGAAACTAGTAGTTTTGTTCTGGGTCTCTCTGACATCAAGCAAGACCTTCTTTAGAAGTTCCCCCTTTCAATAAATATACTTATTACTGCATATTTGGTTGGTTTATGTACATTAATGGACGCTTGACTAGAGGTATCCTTTTAAATTTCGACACTCTTAGTTAAGAATGATATATGAAAAATGAAATGAAATTTTTGAGCTTTACGTCCCACGGTTATGCTGGTTAGGCTAAAGGAGACGGTGATGATGAGTAATGAATGAAAGGGTGGAATGAAGAAAGTGGGAGGAAACGGGAGAACCCCGAGAAAACCCACGCACACGGTGTTTGTCCACCACAAAGTTCACGTGGCGGGGGCTGGGATCGAACCCGGGACCACAAGCACCAGAGGTGAACGCTCTACCACTGAGCCACCGCGGCCCCAGAATGATATATGAGTTCAAATTCAATTGTTTGACACCAAGTGAACTTTGTGGTGGACAAACACCGTGTGCGTGGGTTTTCTCGGAGTTCTCCCGTTTCCTCCCACTTTCTTCATTCCACCATTTCATTCATTACTCATCATCACCGTCTCCTTTAGCCTAACCGGCATAAGCGTGGGACGTAAAACTCAAAGATTTCATTTAATTTTCAATTGTTTGACAGAAGTACTCTTGTGGGACTCATCCTAGCCAACATCTGTGCTGAAAATTTGACCCAGAATCGACACACCTTTAAATGTGATTGTTTTTGGAAGTGGTTCTGGCTAAGACACTCCTGATACTTTCTCGAAATTGAATAGCCAAGGTAGAACTTATCTGTTTCGATAAGACTGTACCTAGAACCAAACTTCTTAGTGATCCTCTTGTCAAGATACTCTCGTCCCTTTACTTACAGGTACACATTTAAATTTTCAGCGCTTTAATTGAGACTGGTACATACATTTTGTTGGTTTGATTCCAATTTTGGATGAATCCCCGTCCACATATCTAGTTAAACTTTAATCTCAAGGTTTAACTTGAATGGCATGGCTCTCTCTTAAAACTTTAACAGTTGGTCCTATCTGGTACTTCTTTAGAAGTGAGGAAAACACATCTTAAACTATTACTGTTTGTTCTTGTTTTGGTGAGATCCGAACCGAGAACTAGTTTGATGGAGAACCACAAACCTCTTCTCTTTTGACGAGGGATACATCTTAGGTTGTAAAAGACAAATAATTCCCTCTAGAGATATAATAATATTGGCACCCTGTATGGCATAATGGCTCCTGCCTCAAGACTCAGGATCCCTGACTTGGGGCAATAACTTAGGGATACATAGGTCCATCGCATCTTAATTTTCGCAAGGGTACCTTGGCCCACCCTCTAATTGTTGGAGAGGGTGCATAAGACTACCTCCTTAAATTTTAAAAATATAATATGGTAGTTTGGAACCGGGGTATGTACTTCTGTGGATTTGGTTGGTCCATCTCGTTCCCTTTCATCGATATAAAATGCCAAAATTTCAAATTTGGAAGGTTTCTGACTTAACTTCGATAATACTTTATTACATTTTATGGTTATATCAATGAGTATAGAAGTCCATTGTCTTTCATAGAACATGGGTATATTGACGATCACTTATCAAAATTTGTAGTGTGTTTCCCCACCTCTTAAATTTGGGAATTGTCAAAACACAAAATTTGGTGATGTTCTCTAGAAACAAAATATATACAGGGGGGGCTGGTTGCTTAATAACCCTTATCCCTCTTATTTTTGTTCGTGGAGATATCGGAACGTTTGTTGAGCGTTCCCCCATTCCTTAACTATAGTACCACGTAGCAGGAGTTGTCATCTGCTCCCATGATCAGCAGCTGTGGCCAAGATGGCGACTGATATAGACGTGTGATTAAAGCAGAGTTGTTATCGAATTCTTGACGACGGATGGAGTTTCCCTCACCCAAATTTTTCGCAGAATGGAAAGTGTGTATGATGAGTCAGTCCATGAAGTACCGTCACAAAGGTTTTTCCACTCCAAAAACATAGGGTCTGTGTTTCTGGGGAAAAATCGTGCTGACTCTGTTTCTCGATGTGAATGGCGTTCTTCACACCGAGTTTCTTCCCAAGGATACCACCGTGAGTTCAGAGTGATACATCGAAACTAAAGAAGATAAAGGCTGTATCTCCTCTTTTTCCTACACCACCAAGCTGACAACCGATGCAATATTGAAGTTTGGGTACGCTGTTTCTGCAAGTGACGCCATGGAAGGACTGGTATGCCCAGGGGTGTAGCCAAGGGGGGCCATCGGGGCCAGGTCCCCCCAAATGGTTTCCTGCACCCCAAATGATCAGCTTTTAAAACATCATAGTATAATTATCTCTCTTCATTCATTTAAAAGTAACAAAGTTTATTGACAATTAATAATTTATGGCAAAATAGTATGGAGAAATATTGTTTTTCCATACCGATCGAAAAATAGTATAGTATCTCTTCCTTATACTGATCCAGAAATAGGATATTTTTGTGACAGCAGATTACACAATTTGCTGCGATTTATATTTGACAGTTTGAAGACAAACGTTTTAACAAGGTACTAAAAATACAGCCATAAAACAAAGGTATTGTAAGTTTGTAAGTACAGTATATTTTTATATGCTTTAACAAGTGTTTTAAAAGACATAGAGGATGGAAGATTTGGTGAGAAACAATGCTTTTATTCAATTTGGATTTCATTCGCTCTCTCTTTTATTTCTACTCAGTGTAATAAAATAATTATCTTTTTTAGTCACGAATAATAAATAAATATTTTTGTCAAGAAGCCGTAAAGAAATTAAGTGAAATTTCAAAGAAAATCAATCTTGTGTAGATAGGTTTTGTATACAAGGTCTTAAATTTAAATATAAAGGTAACCAAGAAAAGTTTTGTTGCTTTTTCACCCACCACCTTCGAACATCGATATGTCACCTAACCTGAAAGATCAAAAATAGTCCCCATCAGCATCGACGACGTTCTGAAAACGTTCTGGTAGGCCATGGAATCCATCGCGGTAGAACTTGGCGGGCCGTGAAACGAAGAAAGTATCAGGTGCATTTTGGACTTTTACTAGGGATTTGAACTGGCGTCCTCTAAGGTGATTGTCCAAAGAATGGAACAGGTGATAATCGGACGGTGCAATACCGGGGGAATATAGTGGTTGCAATATTGCTTCCCATCTAAGGCGAAAAATGGTGTCCTGAGTCATCCTAGCCACGTGGGACTTAGCGTTGTCCCGTAAACGAGGATCCATTTGCAATTCAGAAGTGATGGCTGCAGAGTTTTGAGTTTTTGTTGAGCCCAGCTCAACTGCTGACACTATACAGTTGCATTGATACTATGACCAGCTGGTAGCAGTTCCCGATGCACGATGCACCAAACACACTGAAGGACCTTCTTCTGGTACAGTGCTGGTTTCGGCTGTTTTGAAATCGGTTCATGGGATGCTAACCAATGATGACGGCACCGTGGAGCTTCGTATAGGACACACTTTTTATCACATGTCAACACCCTGTCCAGAAATGACTCCGAAACAGTAAATAAACACAGGCGACTGTCGCGTTGCCTTCTGGCCCGGAGTCAAAACATGTGGGACCGACCGACCCAACTTGTAGTGCTTTCCAAGTTGATGAATGTTCTGCCGAATGGTTTCTCCACACACTGAATTGTAGTCCCAGTTCCTCTTTGTACATGTGTTGGTCTTCTGGCACGTGGTGTTTTCGGGTGTTTCGTCATCGTCCTTAAACTTGTTAAACCATCGCTGCAATGTCCGCGTCGTCACGACACCCTCACCAAAGGCTTGGCATATCTTCTGTCCCGCTACATCGGCGTTTGACCTTCATTTGAACTCGTTCAGCATACATGCTCTTATGACGCTCTGTGGATGTCCCATGTTCCCTCTATCTTTACGCAAGTTCATGGTGTGTATGAATTGCCACAACCAGGTAGTATGTTGATATACCCACACCAACAACTGACGTTCGCCTTATCTCCACTCGCATTCAACTCTCGGTGTGAGGTCCAATTGAACACAGACCTCCACGAAAAGGGACAGAACTTTCTTGGTTACCTTTATAGTTGTGCACAAAAGTATAGCGTTTGGTCCCGGGTAGTAGTTCTTGATTAAGCATAATAAAAACTATCTTGAATATAATTTATGGATAATAATAATAATAATAATAATAATAATAATAATAATAATAATAATAATAAGAAGAAGAAGAAGAAGAAGCTAAAATAGTGTTTTTAGTTTTCCAGAAGGAAACCAAAATTTTCCTTTCTTTCAGGCCTCAAAAACACTAGCAGCAACACTTTTTTTTTTTGCTTTGTACATTGTAGCTGCCCCCCCCTACACAGACCTGCTGTCTACACCCCTGGGTATGCCGTTGAAGGAAGTGCGTGGAAGAGGATGGTGACTATGTAGAAAAGTGATGTCCCAGAACTAACTCTAGATGTCAAGGTACACATTGTCCTTTTTTTTTTTTTTTTCATTTCATTAAATTATGTTCACTCTAACCCGAGATATTAATCAACAGGCAAACTGTTTCCATCCCACCCTTCATTATTATTATTATTATTATTATTATTATTATTATTATTATTATTATTATTATTATTATTATTATTATTATTATTATTATTATTATTATTATTATTTGTTAATTTAGTTGGTCCACCTTGTTCCCTTCTATGAGTAAAAAAATGTCAAATATTCTAAATTTAGAGGTTTTTGACCTATTATACTCTCTTTGATGAGACTTTACTGTATTATATGCTTATATAGATGAGTGCATGGATCAATTCTCTTCATGAGGCATGGGTACATTCATGATATTTTTAAATTTGGGAGGGGTACGTTGGCCCACCTTCTAATTTTGAGAATTGACAAAAATATATATTGGTAAGTGTTCTCTAGGACTTGAATATATACTTCTGTAAACTTGATTGATCCTGCTTGTACACTTCTATGAGTAATACTTTATATTTGGTAGGAATTTAAATTTTTATGGGAAAATTGAAATCGGGAAAATACTATTATCATCAGGTGGGAATTTTGAATATTGTGCTATTGAATATTCACTAAAATATATTGTAACCAGGGATGTAATGGAAGGTATACACGGTTATACGGCGTATACCCACCTCTAATTTTTGGAAACTATCGTATAACAACCAAACATCTAGGAAGTACGCGGAGTATACGCTACATTCGATCCATGGTATAGTCACTTCATTGGAACTAAGAACAACTGCTTTTCATGTACTGCATTTCAAAACAAAAAAATCTCACTAAACAGCTGGTCGTCAGATTGTTGCTGCGAATGGTCTAAATTATTTTAAAATATTTACGTTTTCGGGGTGTGGGTTTCCAAGAATACCTTCTATAATGGAAAACAGCACTCTGAATCTGCAGTGTTTTTTCCTCAAGATGTCACATGTGCTGTCTCTACCTTCTGAAAGCTGACCTCTGATATTATAATAAAATAAAGCCAAGCTGTTTGGAAATGTTTTTATTGGAAACTCCTTTGTTTATAAAGATCAGTGAGAGATATAGTTGAGTGGCGAGGAGGGAGGAAAGTGAGGAGTAGGGCCTATATTCATATCGTGACATTGAAGTTGTTTTGACATAGCAATGACACTTTTCCCTTCCTCTTTGATCCAAATTCAAAGTTTGTCAACTGGATATACTTTGAGTGAGGCAACACGAGATGGAGCCTGTACCTTCTAATCGCGAAGGAAGTTACCAAAAAATGTGCGCTTCACTTTAGTTCAAGGGTTAAGAGGAAATTAAATGAATATATTTGCGCTAAGAAATCATTGACCTCCACAAAAATAACAAAACACGTGATCTATCGTCGGTCTAGTTTGAAGCATTCACCATCATTCCCAATACCATCAACTGCAACAGCGAACCTCGGATTAGTACTGTTCATTTGTAGCCGCAATTGACATCAAAGAAAGCGGCGATTGATTTCGATGAATATTCAGCAGCTAGTATTAGTAGTTTTTCCGCAACCTACTGCGCAAAAAATAAACATTTTCTTTGTTGTTTCGTTTTTGTTCAGATAAAAAGAAATATTTGAAGAAAAATTTAATAGAAGAGGGTAGAAAAGAAAACCCAGGAAAGACTTGTAGCGTATGAGCATGTTACAGCAATCTTTGATCATTTCAGTACAACCGTCACTTCCAAAATATTTGCTTAAGGCTGTGTCCAACACTCGAAATGCGATGGGATTTCCCTATATAATAACATGGCATATTTCTTTCCAAAATATTATGAAAACTATTTATTTTATACATTTCAAAATTCGTCCAAATGTTTGTTAGTATTAATATTGCATGTTCACTTTTACTGCTTTTGGTAGGGTAATATTAAAGCGTGCTAATTAAAAATTAATTTTCTTCCATTTAAAAGCTGTTTAACTTACGGTCTTTATGTGGCAACAACGCAGAACAGCAGATAGGAGGCTAAGCAGGTAGTTTCTTTCATTCTCTGGCCCCCGCTAGGTCACGTGCGTGAACTCTGAGTTGTCCCCGTAGACGGAGATACCAATGGAATGCAGATTGACAGCAGATAAGAGCAAAGTCAGTTTTCTCTCTCTTCATAGATCATAAAGATTTCATTGATTCTGCGTAAACATCTCGGCGAATCGTTACCTGTAGAGACATATTGGAACTAACGACGTACGGAAGTTTCAGAAGTGCTCTCTGTGTTGCTTTCAAGTGAGGGAAGTGTTCATCTTGTAAAAATTGTTTTGAACTGTATAGTGAACTGAATAGCAAACTCGTTTATTTGTCGCATCAACTGACAAAAGTTTGCATAGAAATCAGAGGATTTACTCTATTGTGATGGATAGCGAACTGCAAAATAGTAATACATGTGTAAGAAGAAAACGGTCGAGAATTCATTATTCAAAACTGCCAGAGAAAAAATCACGCCAAGGATCGATCCCAGCTCGCGCTAAGTGGGGTTTGTGGTAGCCAAACACCATGTGTATGAATTTTCTCGGGGTTATCCTATTTGCTCAAACTTTCTTCATTCCACCATTTCATTCATTCTGATCATTACCGTGTCCTTTAGCCTAGCCGACATAACTGTGGAACGTAAAACTCAAAGATTTCATTTCATTTCTAAATAATAACCTAATGCTTTCTACAGTGCTCTATTTCCCAATAATAGCGTAAAGATTGATTATATGCTTGCAGATAGATATGCCATAACATTGATTATTCATACAAAGAAATGTACCAACATCTGCCAGGTACTCGCTACAAGAAAGAGTGATATATATTTCGTTCAAATAGTGTTCTCTATGAAACGAGACGAGAAATAAGGTTTTCTCGTCTCGTCTACTAAATTTAATAATTCTTGTCTTGTCTCGATACTCGAAGGCTTCTTTCGCTCTTGCCTCGAAATTTTATTCTTCCGTTTTGTTAATTTATGTAAAAAAAATAAAATCATGCCCTAATTGTTTTTCTTAATTTCAACTGGAAGTTATCACAACCGTTCTGCGTCACGATTGGTCCACGAATAGTGTGATATAACAACATTTAAACCATACTTATTATTGGAGTAAATTGTGAAATGACTTGTATATTTTAAACGTAGATAAATGCTCTTCATTGTTTTCGTACTTTTTTTTTTTTTTTTTTTTTTTTTTTTTTTTTTTTTTTACATATGAAGCATGTGACACTAAAATAGTGTTTGAGATCCAAGACTTGGGTGAATTATTGTTGCCCACAGGACTCGAGGAATTTCTCGTCTCGAAAACGATACGATAATTGTGTTTCTTGCCTCGTCTCGAATTTAAAAAGGTAAAAAGATACAATATCCAGTTTTTGTTTTCTTGCACCACAGTGAAATATTTTCCAGTATAAACTGCCAATGCACTTGTAGAGATGTTAGTTTCAAATGCAAATTAACAAGTATCTATGACATTTTCATTCAAGAGGTCAACTTCGTTCAACAATACGACTACAGTTATTAAGATCTTACGTGTTCTTATTTCTGTGATAATTCAGGTTTGAACTTCCTATATAGTATTACTGCTTATAATACCAATTCAAATATTATCAAAAACGGTGGCAAATTTAGGATCTTGTTTCGGGGGGGGGGGGGTTGGGGCTTGAGAATCAGTAAGATGCATTTAGGTTGTGCGTATAATGCAAAAAATAATAATGAAATTATTTCGGGGGGGGGGGGGGCTTCGAGTTCGATAGCCTCTCTAAATATGCCAGTTATCAGAATATATTTGTTATAATTCTTAGTGCATAAATGTAAATTAACCTTCATAATATTACTAAATACTTATGTTCATTGCATTGTTCACATAGAACAATATCATGGTGATGGGGCAAGCTGTTTAGCACTGTATCTCAGTTACATGAGTTACACGTTATTCGCCTACATAAATAAATTCTTCGTTTCTGAATTAACAGATTTTACACGTAAATTTTCCAATAAATAAATAAATAAAGTGGTACTCCATTCTTGTTCTGCACTTTTATCTAATTAAATTATATGATGAGCGAACTGTGAACATCTCTCTTCGACGCAAGTGTTATATTAATAAGCCGGGAACTAACTGCTTAAATATCTTTCCTTTCCTCTTTCAAAATTAATAAAATCACTTATTATGTTCTGCCTTGTCATTTATTTATTATAAATATTATTATTTTCCAAGTGTATAGTGAATATTTTATGGGTTAACTGGGAAAGGATATGACAAAGTTTGTCCTCTAAAAGTTGCCTGACATTTAATGTCCTTTCGAACGATTCCAACAGTTATACCACTTTCTATTTCAAATTTTGAAGTTGCCCCCCGTTGAAGCCCAGACAGCATGTTTGCTTACCGCAAGCTTGCCTGTCGCTTTTATTTGATTTTATTTCGCTTTGGCTTATACACAAAAGCTTATTTCTGCTTAGCGCAAGCTGTAGTGCGGGCAACCCACGCTTCACTTGCGAGACGCTTTTCTTTAGATTGAAGTAAAAAGCCAGCGCGCGTTCGATTTTCAGTTGTTCTCAAAAACCACGTGACGCTGACCTCTTAACTTTCGGCGACAAGGTAGTGTTCGCGTTGTTAGCGTCTTGTTAGCATTCAGCTTGAATAAAGGACAAACTTAATTATTTTTTTTAAATTGTGCCGTCTAGTACTCTAGTACTCTAGCCCCACGTACCTATAATGTCGCTCTTTATTTCCTCATATTTCGGTAACCATGAGGCATAACGAATTGTAGTAGTATATTTATGTATAAAGCATAAATGTGAACATAGATGGCAGCAGATTTGAGCCTACTTATTTCGCGAAAGAATACAGAACTGTTGCAGATATTTTAATATAAAAATTCAAGTTTAACTTACAGTATAAACTTTATCTGAACGCTGTGTTTAAAGTATAAACATTTTTCTGCGTTTTTATATAAAAAGGTAGCAATTTCAAGTACTCGCGGCTAATATAACAACTTATTAGATATTTGTAAGAAGCAACGGCGCGTTGCTTGTCGAACTGGCCACCTGGAATCTCTAACCAGGTAAAAAAATAGGGTATCCGTAGCTGGCGGAGAAAAATAAACTAGTCACTTAGGCGATCCATCCCCATTGGTTTATTTTAGTCGCGATCTTCGTATATACGGTTGGAGTACTTGCCTCTTTGAGGCTGAGGAAACAACCGTCGAATTATATTTAATACCTCCACGGAGGTTAACGCACCAAATTGATCTTTTCTGTTGACGACCTAGCTATTCCTCTCGGCTTAACGATTTATTTTGATACTCTCCTCTTCGGAGGAAGAGACAAGCGAAATTAGTTGACGACTTACGCATTTCTGCTGGTTACCGAGTACTTTTTTGCGCTTCCTCTTCGGAGGAAGCAGATTAACAACCTACAAACTTAGAGCATTGCTCTAAGAACAAATCATTTCAAAGGTACACTGTTACCGCCTTTTGTGGTAAGCTGGCGCCATCTCCTACTTTAAGTATAAAGATGGTCTCTCAGAAGACACCAGTGAAATCTGAGAAAAAGGCCCCAATCATCTAAGATTCCTAATACCAGGGGCAAAATAATAAGATCAACATATAAACCAGAAGACTTCCTTGTGCCTTTAGGTAAAAACAAGCAAACGACCGCTCCAGTGAAGTCTCAATTGAAAACTCCTACAGTTAAACAGACAAGTAATTCGCAGCCCTCAACGTCGAATAACACAGAAGACATGGATTTCACAGTAGTGGGAACACTTAAGCGGCGCAGGTCTTCCTTGGAAAATCTCAACAACGCTGAAAAACTATTTAATAGCACTCAAGAATATCCACCTCTTCCCACTAGTAATAAGTTCGCTGTTTTATCATCCGAACAAACAGACAATAAGAGTGCCAGTAGCAACACTGCGCCGAATAACAAGCCCTCCAGTTTCAAGCCCCCTCCAATTTTCATTTATGGAATTACAAACACATATACCTTTATCAAGACCTTGTCACGAGCATTGAAGGAGCCCCCTCTAGCTCAGCCCAACAAGGAGCGCATTCGGATTCAAGCGAAAAACAAAGATGACTACAATTCTATCAAGGCCTATTGCGAACAAACAAAAACTGAGTATGCTACAGGCGTGGCGAAAAATGAAAGGCCTATTAAGGTAGTTATCCGAAAACTACCTATAGACACCGACATAGACGATCTGAAGGAAGAACTATTGCGTCTCGGTTACAAACCAATAAACGTCCACCAAATGTCTCGTAAAAGCAAGACGGATGACAAGAAAATAATGATGCCACTGTTCTTGGTTGCTTTAGAACGTACTGCAGCAGTCAAAGAAATATACGCTATAAACCACTTGCTTCACTACCGGGTACAAATTGAACCTTACAAGCCTCCCTCAGTCTTGCAATGTTACAGATGTCAACGGTTGGGGCATTCGCAAGACACCTGCCAAGCCCACCCGAGGTGTCTCAAATGTGGGCAATCACATCTTACACAGTCATGCACTAAACCAGACACATCCACACCCGCCACCTGCGCAAACTGTCAGGGAGATCACCCAGCAAATTACCGAGGCTGTCCGGTATTTAAATCCTACTCAGAAGCTCTCAAATTGCCGGTGCAACAACCGAACAAACACCCAGGTATATCTAAGAAAAATTTCCACACATCATCCTCAGAGAAAATTTCCATTCCCACTACAGATAATATACAACCCGTGATTAAGGATAACAATGATGTTGAAGCTCCCACTTCTTCTCACACCCAACCAGTTACTGCCGTCCAACACGAGAACTCGAACGACGATGTTGACTTAAAATCAGTTCTTTCATTTCTCAAGGGCTTACATTTCCGTAAAATACTTACACACATTAAACGTGGTATCACACGTTTTCGACAAGCTGCTGACTCAGCTTCCAAGGCTGCAGCAGTAATCGAAACAATAGCGGAAATGGTTGACGATGGCTGTTTCTAAATCCGGCGTCCTACACCACACACTTATACTTGCCACGTGGAATGCAGATGGTCTTGAGGGGCAGAAACAAACGCTTCTTCGCTTTCTAATAAAGCATAGAGTTGATGTCATGTTCATCCAAGAAACACATTTTACTGCTCGCATCACTTCTTGGCGCCTATCTAATTACATTGTATACAGACAGGACAGAGTGGGTAGACAGAAAGGAGGATTGCTACTCATAATCAAAAAGTCATTCCCAGTAAGGTCGCTTACAATACCACCACTACTTACTTTAGAGGCACTTGCTGTTGAGCTAATAACTCCAGGGGTTCCATTAGTACTGGTCACTGGGTACAGGTCTCCGGCCACACACTTAGAACCGACTGACTTCGACATCATCGCAAATTTAGGGCCCAAAGTTATCTTAGCTGGTGACCTTAACGCAAAGCATGGAGAATGGAACTCCATTACTCCAAACACTGCTGGAGACGCTTTGCACGAATATCTCCTCACGTCCAACTTTATCATCAGTGCTCCACCAGATCCAACTCATTATCCAAAATTCGGCGGCCAACCTGACGTGCTTGACGTTGCTCTTTGCAAAAACGTATCCTTTAGTATTCATCCATATGTTCTCTCGGACCTAGACTCAGATCACGATCCAGTCATTTTTCATGTCTCCCACCGCAGTATCGCCCACACTGCTCCTATTCTTAAACACATAGAAACTGATTGGGATTTGTTTAAACAAGAATTAAACACACTGATCGACCTAAGAGATCGGCCCGCCACCATTCAGGACATCGATCAGGCAGTTTTCTCATATCACTGTAGCACTTCGTACAGCAGAGGCAGCAAGCTCCACTACTACCATCTCTCCAACGCAAACAGGTCAATACGACAGTCTACATCTGCAACTCTATATTCATTTAAAACGTTGGGCTAGACGTCGCTGGCAGCACACACTTCATCCAGCCTACAAGACACTGTGGAATAAACTGCGTGCAAAGATCAAGACGCTGACTCAGCGACAAAACCAACAGTGCTGGGAAGATACTTTTCGCAACCTCACAGTAAATGATCGTAAAATTTGGACATACTCTAAATCCTTCCAACGGGCTACTAATGCTTCCAGAGCTAGAGTCCTCCAAGGACCACAAGGACTGACTCAAGACCCGCAGTTGCAAGCAGCTACTTTCGCTGACTCTCTGCAAGCACAGTTCCAGCCCAATAGAGGCCAACTTGATCCTTATTTCCACCAGCACATTAGAACTACCTTATATAGTATACGAACTCAAAACCCTTCACATAACATCAACCCTGTTACACCTCGGGAAATAGAAAAACACATCAAATGTCTACCGACAAAGACAGCATCTGGGCCTGATGGGATTCGACCTGAGATACTGAAACATCCAACTCGAAAATTACTGGTCTTTTTGGCATATTTATTTAATGCCATCTTTCAAATATGCTACTTCCCAAAGACCTGGAAGGAAGCTCGTATCATCACAATCCCTAAACCCGGAAAGAATCCGCTACTTCCGGAAAACTATAGGCCGATAAGTCTTCTGTCCCACTTAAGTAAATTATTTGAACGTGTGTTCCTCTGGAGGTTAAAACAACATGTCGCCAACAGTGATCTTCTACCCTTCCATCAGTTTGGGTTTCGTGCTCAACATAGCACTACTACCCAACTCGTACGAGTAGTTGATCACTTAACCGTGGCTTTCAATAGAAAACACCACACCCTTGGAGTATACCTGGATGTGTCAAAAGCATTTGATAAAGTATGGTTAGCTGGATTATTATATAAGCTATACACTCAAGGTTTTCCGGATCGTTTTCTGCATTTACTTCGCTCTTATCTCATTGGCAGATCATTTCATGTGTCGGTTGATGGTGTCAAATCCTCGTCTAGGCCAATTAAAGCAGGTGTCCCACAAGGCGCTGTACTTTCACCGCTCTTATATAATCTCTATACAGCAGATCTTCCGACTTTACCAAACTGCTTTTTCGCAACGTATGCCGATGATACCGCCTTTTTCACAACAAGTAGTTCACTTGCACAGTGCTACATCTATATGCAACGTCAACTAGACAGTTTTCAGGAATGGGCAAGGCGCTGGAGAATTAAAGTAAATGCCGACAAAAGTTGCGCTGTCATCCACAGTAGAAGACGCATCCGCGCCCCTCGAAATCTAATATATGAGAACGCACACATTCCTCGCGCCACGCATGCGAAATATTTGGGTGTGACATTAGATCATGGGCTCACGTTCGCCCCACACATCAAAGATATAAAGCAACGGGCATTACGGAAAATCTCGGCATTGTACCCCATTTTTCGCTGCAGTTCAATCTCTCATGAGGTTCGCGTGCACATATTTAAGATGATAGTCCTGTCCACACTTTCTTATGCATGTCCTGCCTGGCAACATGCTTCTAATAGCCATCTACAAACACTCGAAAGTGTGCAAACGAGAGCCGGTCGCATCATCACTGGTCACGACAGATACACACGCAACAGACAAATTCTGGAAGATTTAGAGCTGCCTCCTGTTAGAGAAGTTCTACGGCATCTCCATCATAAGTTCTGGCATACTTTACCAAGACATGTTAATCCAGCTATAGCCACCATCGGCACCGAATGCGCTCTACGGAATGTTCATCGCACGCCACGCATTTAATATCTTTCCATAGCTCGTAATAACAACATCAGCTACTCTGCGACAGTTGCAGATGTAGACTTCCAGACATAACAAAACAATAGTAATACCCAACTAGCCACCAGCACATCTATATATATTCTTTATGCGATCTTACTCATGGAGTCAGGGGCTTCGGCCCGATACTCTTCACAAAACTTCAACATTACCGTGACCGTGACCGTGACCGTGTTGCTTGTCACAACTAAACAGTAACAATTATGCTTATTTTGATGTTTTGCAGAAGCGGATCGGAGACTTGGATGTTTTCACGGTTGTGCATTTGCTTCAATAATTGGGAAGGCGAGGGGAAAATATATTGTAGCATAGATTTAGTCATACGGTTAAATTATACTGATTTCATACTGTTTTACCTAAGTTCGCTTACTGCGAGCTTCCATATAACTTGTTTGGCGTGTTTTCGCTTGCAATAAGCTTAATAAAGCTTGCCATTGATGAGAATACGCTTATACTTGGCTTGCGTTGGAGATAATTTGGCTTGTGTTTAACTTGTGAAAACAAGCTTGCCGCAAGCCTTGCCCAGATGTAACTAACTAGCTTGCCCCAAGCTTGCAGCAAGCTAATTGGCTTGTATAGTATAGCTTGCGGCAAGCTAATTGACCTTGCAACAGCAAGTTTGTGTCAACTTGCAGCAAGCTTAAATTGCTGTCTGGGAGGTCTTCACGAGACGCCACTGGTCTCGCTACTATTTGTATTGCATTCTACACATACGATTTGGTAATGCAATTTTTTTGTTTGAAGGCTTTACGTGCAGTATTAGCTGCGATATAGGCCTGGTACGTTCTTATTGAATCACCCTATATATATATATATATATATATATATATATATATACGAGGGTTGGGGCAAAAGTCATGGCAACTATTTTTTTTCTTGAAGATACCAGTCCGGTTGGAAAATCTGACATATACATACGAAAGAACAAGGTGTTAACTACGTGTATGGACAATGAATACCACTGAAATATCGTAACACACTAATTTATTACGATAGTATACAGGGTTATATGGCCTTCGCGGTGCAAAAGAATGACAACACAGTACGCATACAATTGACATGACAAACCTGAGCCTAGAGACCCTCAAGGTAGTCCCCTGCTACTTGCACCACGCGCTGCCAACGATGTGGGAGGCGTTGAATACCATCCGCCTCAGCATTTGCCACACCATGTGTGAATCGGGTCACCTGTTCGCGCACAGCATTAGCAATGTCCTGGCGTGTTGCAAACCGCCTACCACATAGTGGTTCCTTAATCTTTCGAATGAGATCAAAGTCACGGGACGATATGTCAGGAGAGTACGGTGGGTAGATAACGACACGTGCCACGTCGGTCCGCACACTGACAGGTCGTCCCGAACGTTGCTCATCACTGATTGACACACGTCCTTGCTGAAACTTTCCTACCCACTGTGCTAGTGTCCAGTATGGTAAGGCATTATTACCAAGAAATTCCACTAATTCACTATGACATTCCATCGCATTTCACCCTCGGAGAACGGCTATTTTGATGTAAGCGCGATGCTCAACACGTGTTACTCCCATCTCGCACGACACTCACCAACTGACTGATTTCACAGGCCTCTTCGTGCTACTACTAGCTATCACAGAGCCATTTGTTATTCTGCATACACACTATGCATGCAGAACTTCCACACGACACACAGAAGTTTGTGATCCGCTCACATATCTGCAAGAAAAAAAATAGTTGCCATGACTTTTGCCCCAACCCTCGTATATATATATATAATTGAAGAATTTGGGGGAAAACAATGATAACACTCATATGAGCGTCGATATTCAGTATGCTTTTTTATTTTAATCTTGAATTCTTTCAGCAATTCAGCTCACATGAGTGTTATTATTGTTTTCTGTAACCCTGTAACCAACTCACGCGGTTTTAAAATTAGAGTTATCGTTGTTTCCCACCGGACTTTTCAATCAATTCTGTAAATCAGGTTTTCAGTCAAAATCAACTGAAAAAATATTTCACTTGCTTATCCTTGGAATGCCAATGTTGGGTCCAAATGATCTAGATCTACAGAAATATTGTATTTATTTATTTATTTTGTATATTACTGTTAGGCACACGCCTAAAATTCCATGATTTGTTCTTTCATCTTCCTAGATATTTCTTTTAAAGTTATAAGTTATATTTTTTAAAGTTACATTCCTTATTTTGGAAAGCAAAATATTGATAATAATGCTTTTAGTTTTGGGTTTCCTCTGTTGTGTCTCATCGTTTTCACCGCGCAAAAATCAAGACAAATGGTCGAAAAATAAAAATAGAGAAACTGCATCCTGCTTGACAAGGCTTGTTATAAAATACAAGTAAAAAGATGTGTAGGCAGATAAGGTTGTCTCATTTCTGACAGCAGCCCTTTCTTCTTCCGAATCATATGATCAGATTGTCAACTAACATAACTTCGAAGATATACACTCTCCACATTATTAGATGAACAATCTTTTCTCATTTCATAACTTGTTATCCTCCCCTACCAACTTTTTGAAGATCAGTGAGGAACAATGGTGTGAATGAATCAGGAGAGATTGTATCAGCAACTTCACGAGCAGGAAAAGAAACCCTGGCGATTCTCCAATACCTGAATTTGTGTTTATTTTTATATTATTTCCAGCGTTGTCAGATTTATTTTTAAAATGTAATATTAATGAAATATAAGAGCTAGATTAAAAATAAAAAAGTGAACATGTAGTATTGGGGTAAGTTAACATCTGGAGAAAGTTTGAACTGCATAAGACAAATAGTTTTCATAATATTTTGGAAAAAAGTTCACCATGTTATTATATAGGGATTGCTGATCTCAGCTCAAAACGTTAGACACGGCCTTAATAGTTTGGGTTGACCAATTAAGAGTTGATTCACAATTTCTAAGATGTCTAAGAAGGTGTTAGAAAATTGCTTAAAAAGGAAAAGACACAATAAATGAGAAAATTCCATTGACGAAAATGTAAAAGCAAATACATCGAGAAATAGTGGAGAAAAATCCAAAGAACATGTTAATTTGCCATCTGAGAGAGACGTAAGTTTATTTATGCTTCATATTATAAAGCTTGTATGGCACCTCCAGCTTGATAACGAAGATATCAAAGAGATAACGTCCTTCGTTAAAAGGCATTGGAAATGAGGCTACTTAGGATCTGTAAGTTAGGTACCATTTCTATATTTGCCTGGTGTGAATAAAAAAAACTCTTAGGATAGCTGATCTGCAAAGTTGGGATGGCCAGAACCGGTTCCTGGTGGAACCAGCTTTGGCTCTGAACAGATCCAGTTCCGGAACCGGTTTTTCGGATCCAGGTCAGGAATCGGTTTCCAAGATCCGGTTCCAAAACCGGGTTTTCGCATCCAGGTCTGGAACGGGTTCCCAAGATCCGGTTCCGGAACCGCATATCCAAGAACCGGTTACTTGCGGAACCGGTTCCGCCGCAACCTGAACTTTGTGGCCATCCCTACGCTAAACCTAAAACCAGCGGCCGCTTGTCCATTTGGCTAAACAAACTGGGTAACTGGCAAAATCATTGGCTAAACAAGTAAACTCATTTGGCTAAACACCCACTGGTGGACCAAATTTTTTTTTGGGGGGGGGCACAAGCGGGTCTGGGCGGGGAGGGCACAAGCGCGTGGTCCTCTTTGCAGTGTTTTGAAGGTGAACTTTATGCCTCCTTTACGGTTTTTAGGGGCTTTCGGATCCAGATCTGGAACCGGTTCCTAAGATCCGGTTCTGGAACAGGATTTTCGAATCCAGATCTGGAACCGGTTCCCAAGATCTGGTTCTGGAACAGGGTTTTCGGATCCAGGTCTGGAACCAGTTCCGGAACCGGTTCTGCAAACCGGATCTCCAAGAACTGGTTCGGCCGGAACCGGAACTTTGTGGCCATCCCTACTGCAAAGGCTTTTCCACATCTTGACCGATTTTTTATTATTATTAAATTAAATTTCGCTGGAAACAGCCGTCCGAGTAATTCTCGTTTTAAATAATCGATAGCCAATCATCCTCGCTGGTCTTTCCAAGCTTTTCTTTGTCAGATTAAGTGAATGCTGGAATAGTATATCAGCTTATAAGTCCAGGCAGCGTCCTTTTCAAATCATTTTGACTGACAGTGTGCTCAAGATTTAATAATTTAATAAGCAGTCATGAAACACCTTTCAATATCTGAGAAAATGTCTGATCACGAAAATAGTAATCTACCTAGAGGAGCTAGACTTGCCGGTTTTCTTACTTGCTTCCTTAGTTTTAATTTTTTTAAAAAATAACTTGAAAATTCTATGAGAAAAAAATATATAAATGAAAATGCTAACTAACGGCTGAGGAAGATATAAAATTTGCTGTCATCTGTCTTTTCTCAATGTCTGATGAAGAGGACGTTAGGTCCTTGAAACTGCAACAAAAATCGTATCGTTATTAAATAATTCATTTTGTTCTGGTCAGAAATGTGTTTTAAAATGTTATTGAAAATTCAAATTTGAATTTATAAAGTGGAAAAGTTTCCATTTTTTGCTTTACAACTTTTGTTCCTTTTAGGAGGAAAGCATTTTTTATCTTTAGCTACTTTTCCTTTTTTTTCTAGGGTGCGTATTTGTTTTATTTATTTACCAATCCCCACATACCGTTCAGATGCCATTTTATACTGGGTATCTAACAATAACATTGGAAATGATTTGGAAGGAAAAAATTAAATCTTTTGGTTTTACATCCCACACTTATGCCGGCTAAGCTAAAGGAGACGGTGATGATGAGAAATGAATGAAATGGTGGAATGAAGAAAGTGGGAGGGAACGGGGAACCCCGAGAAAACCCATGCACCACGGTGTTTCTCCACAGTAAAGTTTACTTGGCGCGAGCTGGAATCGAACCAAGAACCCCACGCACCAGAGGTGAACACTCTACCACTGAGTCACCGCGGTCCTACAATTCGGGAAGGTTTCGGCCAGCCTGTTTAGTAGGTACTATCTCGGCATTTGCCTGGTAGAACTGAGGAAAACCGTAGTCAGGATGGTCGACAGTGGGAAGCGAACCCACAACATCCCGAATGCGAAGCCAAAACTCTACCACTTGAGCTACTTCGCTCGGTAAGATTGTCGTTTGTGATTTTTCATTTTCTTTTTGAATCGCTGCTGACGGAAAATCTCGAATCGAAATTAGTTATTGAACTAAAGTTTTAGATGGGAATACCGATACTACTCTAACTTGGCACCAGCTGGTACTGGGGCTTAATTCAGCCATAAACTAGCCTCGAATTAGAAATATAACCACTTCTACAGCTTGACCTACTTAAAGCAGAGAGTCATATAAGGTCTTCAATTAATCTCTAATACTGAAGGTAATCTTTTTCTTAGCCTCTGGTTGATAGGTCAAGTGGTTCGGTAACTATTCTCCAAAATGCAGATTTCCATAAAGATTTTTCTTCTTGTTGCCTCCCAGTGTTGGGTAAGTTACTTGTAAAAATGTAACGCGTTACAAGTTACTTTACTTTCTCTTAAAATGTAACGCGTTAGTAACGCGTTACTTGCCCCAAAAAAGTAACTGTTACTTTACTTCGAAAGTAACGCGTTACTTTTAGGTCCGAAACTTTAAATATGTGAAAAAAATATTACTTCAATTTTCCGTACTACTATTACTACCGCTATTATTATTATTATTATTATTATTAATAATAATAATAATAATTATAACAACACTATATAAACATGAAAGATTGGCGGTTTGTATTTGAATACTAAAAAACTCGTTGGTTGCCGACCTCCGTAGTCGTGAAGTCTAGGAGTCAAAGATATTGTTCACGAGATTCTGAATTTGGGGTGAGGGTCTATGTTGAGTATTCGAGCTCGAGCCAAACACTGTTAAAAGTTATAGGGCATTCATCAAAACTGGTCGTCCCGGGTTTAGAATTGTCAAGGACTCAAGCAGCTCGGCTCACAGCTCATTCACTATCGA
The DNA here is from genome assembly GCF_964235325.1 of Thermobia domestica. Classification (NCBI taxonomy): domain Eukaryota; kingdom Metazoa; phylum Arthropoda; class Insecta; order Zygentoma; family Lepismatidae; genus Thermobia; species Thermobia domestica. The sequence goes on along the minus strand of NC_137465.1, from coordinate 178,102,749 downwards.
CTCGAACCGAGAAGTGAGCCGAGCCACGGAGCCAACAGCTCACTCAACCGACTCGGCTAGACCCCTCGGCTCAGTTGAGCCGAACCGAGCAGATGGCTCATCCCAACCAAGCCAGCTCGAGTCGATGGTTCACCCCAAGCAAACCGGCTCGAGCCATTTTCTCAGTTGAGCCGAGCGGAGCTGAGCTTGTTATAAAAAATCTCTTGTGGTCTCGCTATCGAGACAAGACGAGATGCGAGCAGTGTTCCCTCTCGTGAGCAACACTAAAAGTATTCCACATTACTGCTTAGCTTACATTTCTTATGGCTTTCGCTTTCCAGTGTAATTAGGCCATGATTTCAAGACAAGTTAAAAAGAACAAGCCGTTTATGAAACTCGACTGGACTTAAAACTCGATGCGAAAAACTGAATCGGCTCGGAACTCGACTCGAGAATATTACCTTTGACTTGACTCGAAACTCGACTTGAATTCGAGTCGAGTCGAGTTTTATCTTGACTCGTGCTCATCCTTATGTGTTACAAAAAATGGTTGCTTATTATTATCCTGCTAAACTAATTATATAATAATAACAATGTTGTTATGTAAAATTAAAAATACAGAATATAGAGAAACATTACACTACAACTAATAAAATGAGAGCACATGAACTGGGTGTGAATCAAAACTTGCCAGTAACTCTAAAATCGATACGTGCTTTTTAAAACTAGTTTCAAACTCTATAATCATCGGGACTCTAGGATAAGCAAACTGATCTGAAAGAACTCCAATATTACATACCATCAGCAAACTATTTTCTAGTAATAAAGTAGGCCTGCTCATCAGAACACAGTTTATTCATATTAACCCCTTACTCTAAATCGTTAATTATGGCACCCTAGTTGTTGATAAATATTTTCCGCCGGGGCAGTTCAGACTGTTTACTTATAAATTTTGTCCACCATCATCCTCAGCTCTTAAGAAAAAAGCATTCTTTCAAATGTTCGAACGGAAATGTTTCAAATATTTTCGTTCTCCATCTTTATGAAAACAACACAATCAAAGTAAAATAGACTACCGGTATCATTGTACTCCTAGTTCACTCACTGAATGTGTTTATTTGGGGCTGTCAGAATCTACGACAAAATCTTCTAGGTGCTTGCAATCAGTACACATGTTTTCCCTGAGGCTGTCCTCATCTTCCGAAAACAGAAAGTGGCATTACGAACTTATCTGTTTCTCTGTGTGTCGGTGACTGTTGGTCACTGACATACGTAGTTCATGCTCGATTGCTTCATTCTGAGAAATTCACTTACAGGAAAGAAACATTTGTTTCCGAAAAATAATATACATATATTGTAGTTACTCATCCGAAATGTAACGCGAAAAAGTAACGCAAACTAGGTACGTTACTTAAAAATTTGTAACGCGTTACCGTTACAGTTACTTTGGAAAAATGTAACGCGTTACTAACAAACGTTACTTAAAAAATAACGCGTTACAAGTAACGCGTTACTTGCGTTACGTTACTTCCCAAGACTGTTGCCTCCTACACATATCCAGGTTGTTATGTAACAAATACGCGCAGAGGGCTAGTGTAAGTTGCCTATAAGACAGGATGTCCCATAAAGTTTAAGATATAACTATCTGCTAATTATAAGGACCGATTTTTCATTAGTATTAAATGAGGAAACACTGATTAGCAGGGCAACCATAAAACTTTTTTAAAAAAATAAATAACAGAATATTTCACTCATGGTTGGTACCTTATTTCTAGTTTTGACGGTTACTTATTTGTATACAAGTTTGATAGCTTTAAGAGCATAATAAAGCATAATGTTCCAAAATAAAGCATAAAGTATAATGCTTGATTCCTTCATTTAAAAAACTGTGTTCTCAATTACTTTCCACAAAAGAAAAGTTTATTTAAAATGATTTTGTAAAAAGAATGTTTCAAAGATAGAAACCACCAATAGACAGAAAAACAAGCACAAAGGTTGCAAGTTCCGTCCCTTCAGAGTTATGAGCGCGGAAAAGCGCAGAAAATTGAACTCAGAGAATTAACAGCGCAAAGACTGTGATAGTGTTAGAAGAAACAGTATGGTGAATTTCAGAGGAAACACACTTGTGTTGTCAGGAAATACCAAGTTCAAGAAAATGGGGAAAATATATACATATCGCCTTATGCAGAGTCGTTTTGACGTATGATTAGCATCATACTAAAGCCCTGACTACTGAAGAAAACATATGTTAATCGCTCTCTTTAGTATGGAACTAATGTCGCGTCAGAAGAACTCTGCATAAGGTCTAGAATCTCACAAATTAAGTTAAGATCTCATAGATGATTCTGGATTGAATGGGGCAAGGTTTAATTAAATCTTGCGTAATTTCCCAAATATCTTGAATGTGACATTTTTCGAAAATAGAAGTATGGTTTCGTCTGAAATATATATACAGGATGACTGGTGATTCGATGTATTCCTTGCAAGGGGATATTCTACAAGTACTTTGGAACATTTTCACCTATATGATCCGGGGGTTCATATCAATATTTTCTGAGTAATTTGCACGTGTGTGATTTCTTTGAAATTTGCCGGCTAACGAGAGTTGTACGAGAAAATTTCACCCTGACCCATTTCCACATATCGTAGAGGAATGAAATTTTAAATATGCGATCTTGCAAACCTATGTATGTCATGTGCTCATGTACAGATCGTAACCAGTGTTTCTTCCATACATGTTTTTTGGGGGCACTGCCCCCTGGAGCTCTGAGAGTGCTCCCCCGGAGGAGACCAAAATAATACGTCTTTAATATAATAATAAATAGAATAGTACCAGCAGTGCCCCCAGAATAGAAGTGTGCCCCGCCGGAACATTTTCTCTGAAAGAAAGACTGATCGTAACTCTACACCGTTGCTGTGTTGTAGGCCAGAACGTGAAGTAAGGTGTAGTGGTTCAAAATCCATTACTGCACTTCAGAAAGCAGTGTGGTAACACCGCAGAAGTACTTTCCTCCAGGAAATGAGTGCATGGTTGGGAAGAGGTGGAATGAAGATGGTGTACAGTCAAGAGAAAATGCGAACTATGATGGATGTCATACCCGGAGTCGTGCATCTGTCTGGCCAACATTCGAGCAGTAAAAGGGTGTGTTGATCTTCAAAACATTGCATACGCCTATCTACAATATTCGGTTCCACTAGGGATTTCAGAAAATTTCTCCTAGGGGGACTTTCACAGCAGAATGTAAAAAATAGTACTGTGAATATACTGGAAACTCTCACGGAACATGAACAGAGACACTGTTTCGAGTGATCTTATAGCTCCCGAGAGAATGTTTTCGCGCTCCGGTCCAGATTCTGGAATCATCACTACTTCGGTTTCTTCAAGCATACATGTAGCCAGAACTTTTCATATGGGTGTGCACTATGGTACTCCTGGTCTTACGGAAGGAGTAATAAGAATTTACATGTATTATTATTACTACTGCTTTTTTAATAATCGACCTATATGAGAGGTGGGATATGAACCTACGGCCGAACATGGGACTTGGTCCACATAAATTTTCCCTGGAAATCAAACCTGGCTCATTTTCGATTCCGAAGATGCATATGCCCTATGCTAACCGAATAATAGATGTAGTTACTGATCTAGTGGTTAGCACGTGAGCCTTTGGTACACATAGTCAAGGGTTCGATTCTTGGGTAGAGTACTGAACGCATTATGAAATGAAACTTACGATCGTTCGGATTCCAGTTTATACTATCGACCCATGTCCCATGTCTTCTGGGTACTGAAAAGAGATTATAAACTCAACAAACTTACCAAAGACCTCACAGTTTGCGTCAACACAACGCAAAAGTTGCATTTTAGTTTGCGATAATCACCATAGCAGTTATAATTGCTACTTTTTTTTCGCTACATTGTGATCCTAAAATTTTGGGAGCACCGATACGGAATGAAGTTCCAGATGTTCTGTGTTCATTCTTTTGTTCCTCTTATTTAACGATAATTTTGAAAAAAGAAATGAACATCCTGAGCCTGACAATTTTAATTCGAGTTGTTGGCAATAATGCTGCGTTCATCGTCTCGATACAACGTTAGTCTTTTGTTATATTTATTTCATGGGTGGATATCAGCTAAGTACTTCACAACGCAATTGAAATATTTTTTTGACTATGTGAATAACAAAATTAAATGTCATGGATATGTCTGAAGGCGGTAAGTAAGAACTGGCTTTAAATTTGAACATGACATGTATCAAAGTTGAACAAATGTAACAAAGTACCGATCCAAAATGAATGTAGTTGAAAATGACAGTAAGCCTAAAATACAACCCGGTTTGTATGAACTTTTTTAAATGACGCTATTTAAAAATGTCATTAAGAAATTTCATATTAGCGATGGTTGTTACTATACATTGACTTCGCGGAAGGATGTGAAGAAATATTGGACAACGATAGAATCAAATAATAATGGTCAACGATTGTATATCTGAATTAATTCAATTAAGTGATTGATAGTACCTGTGAAATTGCAGGACCAGTATTTTAAAAGTAACAATTTTGTATACAATGAATAAGTAAATGAGAATTTAAAATTGCACTTGTAGGTTTTACTGTTATGCGAAATAAAAAAATGCATAATAAGAGTTACTGAACTTTTCTAGGATACAGTGGGACGGGTTAAGTACCAGTGCTGTAGAGTAGGGTAACTGTTTAGTGGTAGGGGTGTCAACACTAACGAAGACAGAAAACAATGTGCCCTGCAGGGTTCTAATCCGCTATCGCTTGCTCGGCAACATTGAATTAAATGTTATTAACCTAACCTATCCGTATGTAAATACGATATTACAAACACAAAAAAATAAATAAACAAATAAAAATAAAAACCTGGCCCTCTAAAGCTAAAAAATAGCCCAGAGTAGATCCCGAGATATTGAACCTAACGGAAACTGAACTAAACCAACCTAATCTAAGCTAACTACCCTGAGCCTTAACGTACTGAACCTACTTTGCTAAATAAATGCCCAGTGGAACTTTCATGTTATGTACTGTATAGATATTTACATTGTTAGCAGCGATTTAATACAGAATTTAGATATGGCAGGTTAGTACTTTTGATTTTATTATATATGTGTGATGGATAGAAAGGCAACTGGCTACTAGATCCGCAGTAACTAAACGTAAAACGAGGACGGCTCAATGGAACCGTTGTTGAGTCAAAATAGGAAGATAGCAAACACTTTATGTCCATCATTAATTTTTCAGTGTAAAGTTGTCAATTTAAGAAGAATTAAAAGGCATACAAATCTACTAAATTTCAACTTAAAGTACTGAAGTTAATTTTTCCGAATACAAGAGAAATAACATGAATTGGGCTCTTTAAGAAGTAATCCGATGATTTAAACGGAGTATGTTTAGTACAAGGGGTCCAGAAGCACGTAAAAAACACAAAATTTACAGGAGAAATGAGTGATGCAAGTACTTAGACGTAACATAACGTAACCAAATCCAAGCTAACCTAACATAAACTAACGTAAGCTAACCTGAAGTAACCTAAACTAACGTAGTATTAGTAGAAATAAGCGAAATTCTATAATTTTTTGGAAAATTAAGCGGGACTCCTACACTAATATAACATAAACTAAACTAACCTAACGTAACCTAAACTAGCCTAACCTAACTAAAACTAACCAACTCTACCGTAAACTAACCGAATGTGAGCAGAAATTACCAAAATAGTAACATTTTTTAGAGAAAAAAGCTGGACCCCTTCTGCTAATCATAGGCCATTTAAACTAGTATATCAACAAGCAAACAATGAGATTTCCGAAACATTATTAAAAAAAAAAAAGTCCAAGACGGTCCACACAGGTATACTCTTCCATATAAATCCCTGATATTTATTCTTCTGTTTGGCTTTAAAACTGCATGTAATTTTAATAAAAATAAATTCTTATCAAAGCAAACATTTACTATTATACTATTTATAATCTTCGTTACAATTTTGGCAGTATATCTTTGCCTTCTTCAGATATGTTAAGGGTCATTCCATATCAATTCAACACATTGACTTAACCTCACCATCTCACATTTTAATGAAATTTGATACATAGATGCCCTCTAGATAGACTAAGAAAAATACCAAATTTCAATTTTATATATCGACCGGTATTGAAGATAGGGCTATGTAAAGTTTGGAAACAATGCCCAAAATAGCATGTTCAATGTATTTTGAAATTGGAATTGCAGTTCTCCTAATTGAGCTAGCGAGTTGGTTGAAATGTCATTTTACAGCATTTTTCATGCCCTTTCCTGTGGTATACAACAGCATATAGGCGAATACAAATTTTTATTATCAAAATCAAAATTTTTCAAAAAGTACATATTTTAAAGTTTTGAAATTAATTCCATGAATAGATAGTATTGTTGTAAAGCACCTGGCAAAATATGAATTTGGGATGATAATGGTTTCATTGTTTAAAAAATTCAAAACTAATAGTTATTTTTCAAGAATACTCTGTGCGTAGGGTAATAACACGAGAATATTAAGTTTTACACTTCTGTGAAAATAAAAATGAACACAAATCTGAAGAAAGAGTACAGATGATTTCATAGTAAAACTTTTCAATAAGCAATAGGATATGTTTATTACTTGAAATTTGAAAAAGCCACATTTGTTCGGCATACATCACTTTCAAGGAGAACATAAATTCTTCTATCGGGAGTTACAGGATTCACTTTTGTCAGAACGCCCACTACAGACATCCACAGAACATCAGCGTTCCTTGGATATGAGAATGATGGAGATGGTCAGATGGATGAAGGAAAGTTATTTTTACTTCATCAAGTTCTTCATTTTTGTGTAAAACATACCCGAACCACCAATTTCCTTCATAGACAGCGGTGGCATAGCCTGATATATCTTCTAATTGAAGTTTTGTTTGAGGATTGTGACACTTCCTTTTCCCAACACTGCAAACCATCTGAAAAGTGTTTCACCAATAATGTTGATGTAGTTTTGAGAATGAATGCATGATATTGCTGTGTTCCTTTGATAGTCAATGCTTAATCGAATCGACTTTCCAGGAACATTTCAGCTTCAGTATATTCCTCTTGGGTTGAGTAGGCAAAATTTACTTTGGTAATGTTTTCTATTGCCCACTCAAAAAGTTGGGGTTTGAATTTGATTATCATAAGATCTCTTTATTGAACCGCCTACTCCATCGCAAGGCCCCTTTTCCATATGTTTTAGCCGAGAAGTACCACCCTCTTTTCACTTTAAAAGCTGCCTCACGAAAACAGAGGTTCAAAAAGTTTTTCTTATTTTTGAATTGAACGGTAGACCTGTCGAAAAAAAAAAAAAAAAAAAAAAAACTTTGGAAAGTTTTAAAATTTGGTTGTCAGTTTTTTTAAGGTGTAAACAGCAACTGTATTGTGGTCTAGGCAATCGGAAACAACTACATATTTAACATGTTCAACTTCGTTTTTCTGTTTGAAATATGAAACAAAAGGATGGATCGTGACCTGTTGGCTTGTCCAGTGGTAGCTCTGTGCTTCATCTTGTAGCGCTGTGCTATAATTTTCAGAAAAATCACAAATGACAGCAGATTCTGATTCTTTAAGATTTTCTTTTGTGTAGTTAAGGAAGGCTGCCTGTTGCTTGGCAATGAACTCATGTCTACCCGCTAAAGCTGCTACAATTTGTTTGGTTTGTTTAGGCTTAACTCCTTATGTAACAGCGAGGTTATGAAAGATTGGACCTATTACTTGAAGTGGCATCTGAACCATTACTCGGTTTCCAGTTCGGAGAAATTTACGGGCTCATCGGGACTCCTTAATTACAAGAGGAATATTAGATTCAACTAACACAGATAATCCGACATATGTGAAAACGTCACTATGAAATTCACGTGGCATTTGTGATTACGATTTGTGGCATTTCTGCGTTGCTTTTTCTTTTACACCAATAGTTTTTTGTATAAAAAAACACCTGATTTAAAACAGTCAACCCTGCTGTTGTACCAGTGTTATATGTATACTTTTTACAAACCACGTTTATTTACAATAACATTTTTAATTGTGAGACTTGTATTATTATCATTTTAAAATTCAAAAGTATCAGCACTTTAACTTGCTTTAAGTTAGTTTTTAAAGTATGAGGTAATAAGTATAGCCAGCAGATTACAAGTCGCTATGATATGTCTTAGACCCATTACTGTACTCTTCATGTTAATGTTCAGATTTATTCCCACAAGTTAAAAAAATAAATGCATTCGTTTATTTTTCAACTAGGTACGAGGTGTTAATGAAAACTATAGTGTTAGTTTTATTTTTATTTTTTTTTTTTTTTTTTTTTAAACAAGAACCCATTATCATCCCAAATTCGCCAGGTGCTTTACAACAATACTATCTATTCATGGAATTAATGTCAAAATTTTAAAATATGTACTTTTTGAAAAAAATTGAAGTAAAATTTTGATTTTGACTTTGAAAATAAAAATTTGTATTAGCCTATATGCTGTTGTGTGCCGCAGGAAAGGACATGGAAAATGCTGTAAAATGACCAGCTCGCTAGCTCAATTAGGAGAGCTGCAATTCCAATTTCAAAATACATTGAACATTCTATTTTGGACATTTTTTCCAAACTTTACATAGCCTCTTCAATACCGTTCGATATATAAAGTTGAAATTTGGTATTTTTCTTAGTCTATATGAATAGTACCCCTGTGCAAAATTCCATGACAATCTGAGATGGTAAGGTAAAATTTTGTTCTCAAATTGTGTTGATTTGACCTGGAATGGCTCGTTAAATAATGTAATATTTCTCACTTTAATATGTCGCTGAAACTGAAACATAGTTTTGTGCTATCGGACTCCACATGACTGTGTGCTTTGGTCCGATTGTAATTTTATTTATAGTAGGATCGTATCTAATATTCAACTTCGAAAATAATGAAGAATAATGTGTAGCAGAAGGGGTCCAGCAATTGTTTATAAAAAAATTCCAATTTCGGTAGTTTCTGTTCACATTAGGTTACTTTAGGTTAAGTTAGGTTACATTATGTTAGTGTAGGGGTCCAGCATTATTTTCTAAAAATGATAGAATTTCGCTTATTTCTACTAATATTACGTTAGTTCAGGTTAGCTTAGGTTAGTTTAGTTTAGGTTAGATTGGATTTGGTTACGTTATGTTAGGTCTAAGTACTTGCATCATCCATTTCTCATATAAACTTTATGCTTTATATATATATATATATATATATATATATATATATATATATATATATATATATATATATATATATATAGGGTGTCCCATAAGTCCGGTTACATAGGCCATCTCGTTAAATATTGAAGATACGAAAAAATGATAAGAGAGCAATGTTGTTGGAAAGTATGTGTTTTCAATCTAAAATGTTGGAATTTTCGGAATTGGACCAAACGTTTGGGCTCTACACTGGTATAGCGCCCAATTCAAAATTCAACGTTGCCACGTTATCATTGGACAACAATTAAGGTAAGTGCATGTGGTTTGAAGTATCTTAGACCAAGAAGAATAGAAGGGACGGCCATAATGAAGGATATAAAGAAGGATCATACGAAACGTTAATCCAATTCAGTGGCGTCACCATTAGAAGGGGAGGAGGCAAATACGAAAAAGAAATTGAATTGAATTTATTCACATGAAACTGGTATTAATTGCTTCGTAATGTCAACGTGATGAGACAAGAGGACAATTAAATAAAATTAGAAAGGACCTAAGTGCCAAAATTTAGAAACCAGAGATAAGTCGATAAACATGGATTATAGCGATACACGTTAAACGAATACAATGACCATCTTATCTAAAACAGAAGTAACAACTTTTAAGCTTTAAACTCATTACTAATGCATTCTGCTTGGTACTAACAAGAACGTATGGAAACCGTAACAGGTCGATGTTTATGAAAATTGGTACTCTGCCTAATTGTGAATCTCGGTGGTGATAGTCACCTGGTGCAGAAACGCCTTGTTTACCCGCTATGTATAATAAATATTCCAACAGTGATCCCCCAAAAGCGCCTGAGAAAAGCAAAAAATGAAAATTGTATGCAGATATCTTGACACCTATGGGAGGAGATATGTGACCAAGAACACGGCAGTAGTGCCATCTCAACGCACTTATAGTTATTTAAACAGAAAATATTTTATGGCATTAAATGTGACAGAAAATAAACAAAAGGTGTGTTATCTGTGTTGCCAAATAAAGGAGATATGAGGCTCTAAAGTTGAGAAATTATGGAGTCCGTGCAGATAAACGAATAAATGTACAACAACTACAACAAAACTGCAGAAGGAACAAATGTGCAGTAGGGTCTAAATTACAACATGACAACATCCAGTGACTTACGGGTTTGATACAGGATTCATCCCAAAAAAGGTAACATGTTAGAGTTGCCGAAGAAAAAAAATAATAATGCGGGAACATGAACAGCAAGTCTTCCTATAGCGCAGCTATTCCAATGATGTTTGTGTGGAATTGATATCTCAAAGCGTCTCCGTGAGCTAGAAAACGAACTGTCTTGGGGTTGCATAAAATCCTGTATGCCTTCCAAACCACAGAAACGACGTAACGCCTGAAAAGCTGTGACACGAAAGATAACAAATCTGTGGCAGGAAAGTACGTCTATCTATTCGCAAAGATTAATGACCTGTAATAGGTGTCAGTCGATAGTGTAGGAAACGTTAGCATGTGAGACAACGATGAAGATAAAACCACAGCATTCAGGTTGCCAGTAGTGTACAGGTGCAAAATATTTTAACATAATACACCAATACATGCAACAGAAAAGCTACAGATAGTATGGCAAAATACGTACATTTCTTGCCCTAGTCGCACTCTTGATATTTCGTATCAAGAAGCCCTTTGGTCACTGGTGGTTGTGCATGCTGTGGTTTATTCCCTTCTGTACACATGTTGCTTTTACAGTCTTGTTGTTGTTATACATTTATACATTTGTCAACATTGATAACACGCCTTTTATTTTCTTTCACGTTTTATCCCAATTGCTTAATGCCATAAAATGGTATATGTTGTGTTTAAAAAAAAACTTTGTGTTGGGATGGCAACACTTGTGTGACACTACTGCTGTGTTCTTGGTCACTTGTCCTCCTCCAGTAGGTATCAGGGTACCTGCATACACTTTTCATTTTCTGCCTTTTCCTGGAGTTTTTGGGGTATTACTCAGCACAGCCTCACCCGGTTACTGCTTGGTATATGTATTATACCTAGCGGGTAAACAAAGCATTCCCGCACTGAATGACTATCACCACGATGATTAGCAACCCACAATTAGTCAGGGTACCAATTCTCATCAATATCTAGCTGCCACGGTTCGCACACGTCCCTTGTAAGGCAACTTTGAACGCCACAATTCAATTCTACTTACTGCGACACTTAGATCCTGTCTCATCATTCAATTGTTGTCTCATCTAGAAACAGAAGCTCCAGTATCGTTACGTTTCCAGACGAGTTCAAACGAGATTGAATAATTATCTCATACCCAGCCGCTGGTTACGGGATACGGACAAAATCTCGCGGCCGAAACCTCGCCACCCAAACCATCGCGTGGCCAAAACCTCGCCGCGAATGAAACTTTTCTTTAAAATTTACCCAATGAGTTTCTTAATATGCAATTCCACATTACAAATAATAATAATAATATACAAAACATTGTGTGCGTGGGCTTTCTCGGGTTATTCCCGTTTCCTCCCACTTTCTTTATTCGATCATTTCCTTCATCCTGGTCATCTACGTCTCCTTTAACCTACAGGACATAATCAAGAGACGTCGTAAAAACTCATATATTATTTCATACTTTCATAAATATTATTAGATTTTTGCTAAAATTTTAAGTTTTTCGATGTTCTAAAGTTCACGAAACTAACCCCGTTAGTTGTTATTACTTTCCTTATGCAGACTTTCTTTCCCTATAACCAGTTTAAAAACATCCTGTCGCCCTACCTTCACATTGAAATCATCTAATAGAGAAATAGAATTTTCATATGGTATCGCGGGACTTGGTCAAATACCCGTGATACTTCTTCTGAAACAGCGTCTTTTATACCGTCATCCTTATCATCTCTTGGAACGTTTACATTTTGGTCAGGCGATATTTTGGGGCGCGAGGTTTTGGAAGACGTGGTTTTGGCAAGGCGAGGTTTTGGGCCGGCGAGATTTTCGCCCGCGACGTTTGGGGCGGCGAGATTTTGGGCCGCGAGGTTTTGTACCCAAACCGGTGTATGGGTAGCGTGCCTGGCTGCCACACGGCATTTGAGTAGGTCGAACTTGGCACGAAACCTGCTCCGACTTCTAAGGTTTTTCCTCAGTCTCGCTGGGTGCATGCCAGGATAGTCCCTTCTCTCAGGCCAGGGCCGATGTGACCTTGGAGTAGAGATATCTCCTTGTGTCACTTCCTTGCACAGATAAATAATTAGTTTTTCGGCTGGTGAGCATCATTATTCCTTTGCAGGTATCGGCTCGGCTCGTAAAGTTGTCTCATCTCATTTTGTTGAATGATTGTCTAGTGTAGTGTATGAGTTTTCCAAACGAGACGAAACACGAAAATATTCTGATATTCTGGTCTCGTGAGCAATGCTACTTATGTCATTGGAAAGAGAATTAAAAATGTAGGAGCCAACTATTTGAGATGTACCATTCCAACATTCGTCTAATGGGCGACAATGGCATACCATTCTTCTTTCTTTGACAAATGAATTACATCAAGAGAATGCAAGTCATGCAAGGGGTACCAGTGCACATCATCTACTTGTTAAATAAATGAAAGAACATGAAAAGCGTACTTTTTCGAAAAACACTGTTACGCAATTTAATGGGAGGCTGAATTCACCTCAATGTCGCCAGACACGACAACGCTTAAAATGTAGTAATGTCCTGACCGAGGTTTGAACGTTGGTAATTGTGAGAATGAGTCATTTCACTTACGAGTCCTACAAGCTATGAACACTGTTCTCACGGTAAGAAGGATTATGCAATACGAGTGCGTGAGAATATCACACACAATATCAACTTGGTGTCCAAAAATATTCCCAACCTTAATAAATGTCGTTATGAAGAAAGTACATGGAAAATAGTCATAGTGGCGAAAACTATAAGTTGGTAACTATTTTTAGGGAAACAAAAAAAAAAAAATGAGTTTGCTGCTACGAAGCACTTTGTCCAGACGATAAGCGTTGTATTGGAAAACAATAAGTCCTTTGTTCTACCGTGAGAAATGATAAAAGCAACTGAGGAACACCTGCAGAAAGAGTTGAATTTCTCACCAGCAAGCAAAATAGCTTTTCTTTTCTATGAGTAAAATGATGATTTCGTTGCATGAATAAAAGTTAAAAAAAAAAAAAAAAAAGAAAAAGAAAAAGAAATACACTGTTCGTCCAAAAACGTAAATTTTGTGGTCAGGCTGACGGTCACAACCATGACCGCATGAATAGCCTGTATCGTAGTCAGACGCGTTATCGACTGAGGTACGACGAGCTGTATAGGAACTGAGAAGTAGTCGAAATGAAATAAAGAAATGAAGAAAGGAAAAGGAAATGCCTGAATTGGGACATAGTAACTGTTTGAATGTGCGTTATTTGATGGGAAATTCTGTTGAAGCTAAACAGAAGCAGGAGCGGAGGAAACCGTCAAATATTGCGGAAAGCGCAGCTGAGCGATTTTCGTAAATGAGCATAGTGCCATGATACGCCTGTTTCCCCCGAGTGGCAGTGTCTTACGTAATCAAGCACGAGCAACACGCCACTCATCTTTTACTTCCTGTTTAGTTCTGTTTGTGCCGTTGTGTGCTGCACAATGGTATGTTGAATTGGCGTCTGTGTGTATGAAGAATGGTGACTATGTATTTACCTGCAAACAAAGCGGAAATTTCTCTTCTTCACGCATCCGGTTTGAATATACGTGCGTCTGCGAAACAGTTTCATCACAGCTCCCATTGTCATCACATACAATGATTGACAAGTTATTGATACGCTTCAAGGATACTGGCAATGTCTTGGACCGCTATCGCTGTGGCAGACCGCAATCCGTAGCCGACGATGGCACACACTTTGACATTTTGGCTAAAGTTACGTGAATTCCAACGCGATCGATACGAAAGGTGGCCCAAATGAGTAATACTAGCCGAATGTCTGTCCAAAGAATTCTGCGCAAGCATCATTTTCATTCCTTCAAGGTACATTTTGTGCAGGAGTTGCATGGACATGATGCTGACCGATGACGTAAATTCTATGATTGTTTACACGCACACAACATAAAAGACAACCTTACGACTAACATTGTGTTTTCCGAATGTTACATTTCATCTTAATGGAACTATTAACAGACATAACTACGTGTATTGGGCAGACAGCAACCCTCATGTTGCTGAAATTTCCCATAATCCAGTTGACCCTCGTATAAATGTGTGGTGTGCAATTCACGGTAATGTTCTGGTGCGTTTTGTGTTCCTAGAGGGGTGATTAACTGGTGAAACCTATCAAAACCTGCTACAAGCAATACTGGAATCTTATTTGGACAACTTGCCTCACACAAACCGCCAGCACTTTTATTGCCAACACAATGGTGTGCCACCGCACTTCAGTGTCAATCTTCGACAATGGTTGGATGCAGGAGTTTGTAGACATCGAATCAGTCGTCCAGGTCTGGTGAAATGGCCTGATTTAAAGCTGCTTGATATTTCTTTCTGTGGGGCCACTTAAAATCCGTTGTTTACAGGGATCGCCCGCGTACAATTGCTGCTCTAAGACACAATATTCGCGAGGTCTACGCTGCTATTACCGCTGAGACTCTGCAACGGGTTAGGGCCAGTTTGCGACATTATATGGCAATTTGTGAACAAGATGGACACCTCTTCGAATATCTTCTACGCTGAGCACAGTTGCTGCATTGTTTTACCTGTTTCAGGATCTTTCAACAGGTAGGTGACTTGAAGTGAATGGGTTAGGTTAGATGTGGCATTCCAGGTGTGAGTGTCGTAGTCCTTTCTCCTCATATCATGGATTGTGAAAGGAAGGATGGTATGCCATTGTCGCCCATCAAACGAATGCTGGGATGGTTCATCTCAAATAGCTGGTTCTACATTTTTAATCCCTTTCCAATGACGTAAGTAGTATTTGTCACGAGACGAGAATATTTTCGTTGTCTCGTCTCATTTCGAAAACTCATACACGACACTAGACAATCATCCAACGAAATGAAATGAGACAACCAGTTTACGAGCCGACACGAGACCTGAGAAGGAATAATGATGCTCACCAGAAGAGAAACTTTATTTATTTGTTTATTTGCTCAAGAAAATGACACAAGGAGAGACTGAGCCTCCACTCCGAGGTCACATCGGCACTCTAGGTGAGTCTAGGACTGGAGAAGGGAGCGGCTCTCGGCTGAGAGAAGGGACCATCCCGACATGCACCCGGGGCGACTGAGCAAAACCAGGAAAAACCTTATTCAGGATGTCCTTCGAAGCAGGGTTCGTGCCCACGTTTGGGCTGCCCAAATGCCGTGTGGCAGGCAGACACGCTACTTCTACACCAGCGGCTGGATACGAGATAATGAATCAATCTCGTTTGAACTCGTCTGGAAACGTGACATACTGGCGCTTCTGTTTCTAGACGAGTCAACAATTAAATAATGACACAGGATCTAAGTGCCGCAATAAGTAGAATTGAATTGTATCGTTCAAAGTTGTCTTAGTACCAAGCAGAATACGTTCGTAAGGAGTTTATAGCTTAAAAGTTGTTATTTCTGTTTTAAATAACTCTCATGGTCACAGTACCCGTTTAACTTGTATTACGATAACTCATGTTTATCGACTTTTCACTGGTTTTTGAGTTTTGGCACTTAGACCCTTTCTAATTTTATTTAATTGTCCTATTGTCTCATCTCGTTGACATCACGAAGCAATTAATACCAGTTTGCCGTGAATAAATTCAATTCAACTTCTTTTTCGTATCTGTCCCCTCCCCTTCTAATGGTGACGCCACTGAATTGGATTGACGTTGCGTGTGATCCTTCTTCATATCCTTCACTGTGGCCGTCCCTTCTATTCTCCTTGGTCCAGGATACTTCAAACCACATGCATTTACCTTAATTGTTGTCCAACGATGACGTGGCAACGTTGCATTTTTCTTTAACATTGGGCGCTATACCAGTGTAGAGCCTAAACGGTTGGTTCAATTCCGAAAATTCCAACATTTTAGATTGAAAACACACACTTTCCAACAACATTGCTCTCTTATCATTTTTTCGTATCTTCAATACTTACCGAGATAGTTTATGTAAACGGACTTATGGGACACCCTGTTTATATATATAACGCGTTCTTTCTTTCTGCTATCAATATACTTCATATGTAGGGTGGTTATGATTAAACTTTTGCTGCATAACGGAATATAGACAGGAAACCATTTTGAAGGTTCTAGAATACAGATCCCCCCATCTAGTTTTTTTTTTTTTTTTTCCTTTCTGTACCAAAGTTTAACATTTAATTCACATAGTATTGCCGAGCGAGCGTAGCGAGTGAAGACGGGTTAGAGCTCCGCAGGGCATGTTGTTTTCTATCTTTGTTACAGCTCAGTGGGAAGGGGGACCTGTGTTCTAGAACCTTGCCGAAACTATTGACAGTAGGGATGGAATATTCACAATTTACTCTATCGAATTTCCATGGTAGCTTCTGCGAAGAATAGTGTTCATCTAGAGAACATTCTGTGTTCTCATCTAGCCCATTCATGGAGATGCTTCTTACAGCGCCGGAACTTTTTAGTTTAATATCCCACGGATATGTGTCAATTTCTTCCTTTAAACAAGCACCTATCGCATTGTACAAATTCAGCAAATATTTGGAAAAGTTTCCCTGGAATAACCTATTTATTGTTTCTCTTCTCCGTACTCGAATCAGTGTCCGCGTAGTTTCATATCCATCCGTTGAAGTTTTCCTCTAGGGTCAGTTAATTAGCACAAGCATAACTACAATTTCCTTTTTACAGACGACTGGTTTTGTAATTATCCGACCGATTTTCAAAGTATATTTACCTTATGTAAATCTATGTTGCCACCACCGCTGATCTATCAGACCACCAGCATTATCGATTATCTTCGGACATCGCAATTTCCACTAAAACAAACCATGTTGGGGCGCAGGCATAGAAATTCTATCCCATTTCTCCCTGCAGGTTTTCTCTAGGATGGTGAAGGCTATGTTGTAGACGTGGCTTCAACAGTCCAAATTCGCAAAAACCCATTGGATGCTGTCATGGCCATTACACGAATGTAATTAAAGGGAATAACATGAATTCCCATTCCTTCATTTCGTGCCTGATACTTGTTGGCATTGTACAAACGAAAAATATCTTTTTGATAGGACTAATTAGCCACAAATGCTATACATCTGCCGACTCACTCACGAAGACTCCTGATAAGTATACGTTGTACTGATCTTTACATATTTGGTAATATAATTGTAAAGAGTCATTTCAGAAGAACAAAAAAATATACAGTTGTACAATCCGCGGCAAAAAACCTGCAACATGAGCATATAAGTTTATTGTGAAATACCGAAGTCTTTTGCTCCAAAATAAGTGTGCACGGGAGGAGGTCGAGGTTTATCCTGGCGTGATTCGTTCCACTTAGACATTGTGTTCATTTTCTGTGCTGCTAGGCATAGTTTCACAATAAACTTACATCCTCATGTTGCAGGTTTTTTGCCGCGGATTGTACAAATGAAACCATTATACAGAATTACATATGAACAATTTCAAAATACTGCAAAGTACAGAAAAACTAATACAAGTAGCTCAAGTGGTAGAGCATTGGCTTCGCATTCGGGAGGTCGTGGGTTCGAATCCCGCTGCCGACCATCCTGACTGAGGTTTTCCAGGGTTTCCCTTAGTCCTACCAGGCAAATGCCGGGATGGTACCTACTAAACAGGCCCTGGCCGATACCTTCCCAAATCCTTTCCATTGTTATTGTTGTTGTTGGATATCCAGTGTAAAATGGCCTCTGAGCTGTATCTGATGATTGTTAAATAAATAAATAAATAAATAATACGAATTATTTCAGTCCACTTTCGTTCTGACCCATTTATACATAAATAGATACCAAAGATACTTCTGATTTCAATAAATGTCTCTCGTTGGGTTTGTATGACCCCCTCCAAAAAAAAGTACGGCACTTCAATGTAGTTTATCAACAGTAAACATTATTAAAACGAAACAATATTTAGAATTTTTCTTTGATTGCAACTGCATAACAATAATAACAAATTATATAAAAATAAAAACACAAAAGAAACATTCATAAACTAATAAGAACAAAAGTTGCTTTTGTAGTATAATATCTTTGAGTACTAAATGGGGAATTTAGGTCTGAATATAATGCGAATAATATACGTGAGTGAAACGTGATAACCCACAAATGTGTTTTCATCAGCATTTTAGGAACACTTACACTTTTACGAACATTTTTCGTTTTTTTGGTTTATTTATTTATTTATTTATTTTTAAACAACTGGTTTAAACCACCTTGGTTTCAACCAGCCAACCCTGGCGAAAACATCGCTGGAATTCTATCGCCGTATGGAACAGGGTATTTAGAATTGCGGCAATTCCCTTCTCTGATATCCCTGTCAAGAGTCCAGATGCCATCCCAATGGACTGTTGTGCTTTGGACTCCTCATCGTCGATGATTCGAGTCCCCACCATCTCCGGCCTGCAGAAAGCCTGAAAAGAGTGAGATGAAATACCCGTGGTCCGATGCGGGCAATAGTCAGTAGAAGTGGTCTGCAAATCGAACACAACTGGTGGTGGAAACATAGCATTTTCTAGATAAGTGGCATTTTCAAATTCAGTGCAATATAAACAAATCAACTTATGTATACATACTATGTAAATTATAAATGACAGATTAGAGCAAAAGTGCTTAATTAGTTAGCGCTATTAATGTGATTGATTAATTGATTATTTGGTAATGCCCTTTTTCAGGATCGACCTACTGCTTGAGGCCACTTTACTACGAAACCTTACCACTATGATTACGTAGAACATTTATTTACAGAAAGCATTTTCAGTACAGCAGATGGCCTTTTGATATTTAAATTATAAAACAAATCATATGAAAGAATAATTGCATACGGAAAAACTACCGCGTAGATTGAAGTGATTAGAGTAGGTATTTTAAAGTTACTATTCGTGGTTAAAATATTTGTATTCCGTGATAAAGAATTGAAATTCAAACAAAGCTGTAAAGTAAGGAGCTCGTAATAAGATAATCCCTGTGTTTTATAGGAAAACAACATTTTTTTTGAATGTGATGACAGATAGGAGTGCTAATATTGAGCTGATACACAGAAATTCCAACTAAGCCTATCGTCTACAACCATGAATAAAATAAGTCAGTCAGTCATGAATGTCATCTTTCTGAGTATTGAATTCAATATAGACATGAACTCATGGTTTGATATCGGAGTTCTTGACCGTACTATCGCAAGAAAGAAATTTCCGAGTGGTTTCAGTTCATGTCAAGTTTGTAGGTACATATTCCAAATATATTTTGAGTATTCTTTGGGAAGATGATTTTTTTTTAATTATTATTATTATTATTGTGAAGGGAGAAAGGCTGAATTTCAACTAACTTATAAAGCAATCCAAGTAGCTTCACAGTCTTAGAAGGAGAATTTGATTTGACTTGTACAGTAAATATGGAATTTTCATAAAGTATAACACCTTTGTCTTTCTCAGAGAAAACATTGATTGTGAGAGAGATTGCTCTCTCTATTAGCAAAATGGACAGAGAAGAGCATGTGATTGGATTTAAGCGCAATTTAAATGCCAATAGTGGAAACGAGGAGTATACTGGAAAAGCAATGTATTCTCGACAAAGAACGAGTCTATTTTGAGGGACTCCGGATAGCTCAGGCATAAAAGCAGAAAAGTAGCCTGGAACCAAAAATGGAATGGAGAGGTAGTCAGTCGGGAGAGAGAAAGCTTGCATGAATACTGAATCTATGAAGAATGAAATGAGTGTGTACAATTTTTCTCTTAGCGTTCCTTTTCAGCACCGAGGCTATATGAGACGTCGACTTACAGTTTAAGGTAAAATCCGAACCACCGTAATGCGTTCATATTTTTCCACCGGGAATCGTCCCTGAGACAACATACACTAAAGGTGCGCGCACTAACCGTTAGACCAGCAGAGAGGACTATGTTCACTGTATCAAAGGCTTTGAGTATACCAAAATTAATTGTACATCAAATTGTTTTGGTATTGATTATATGGCATGGGTGAATAATGCTGATAGGTTAGTAAAACAGGAGCGTCCAGATAAAAGACCATATTAAACACTGTTTGTATGTGGTTTTATTATCCTTCGTTGTTTTCTCGTAGATAACTGATAAAGTGAAAGAAGATCTTCAGATCTATGAGTCGAAACGTTGCTTCTTTGTCCAAACTTAAAGTTGCTTGTTTCCATAAGTTATTGATGAAAATACCAATTTAATAACATAGATAGTGGAAATGTGAGTGAGTTTGATATATTGCGAAGAATAAGGAAAATAGTAGCAATGCTATCAAGATCAGGGACGCGGGTACTAATAAGAAAGGGTTTGTTTGAGGATAGAAGATGAAGTGGTAATTGAAATCAATGGATCAGAAGGGAGGGGCCGAAGATTGCATTCGCCAGTGAAAGTTGAGGAGCCGCGAAAAATCTCTACTGGAACTGGAATACGAGGTTAGAGGTCTTCTGGAATTTCATGTAACATTTCTGGTTTGATTCAGAAGTCGCTTGACATGAGAACAGTGTTTCGTGCTGGCTAGTTACGTGAACCTCGACGACCCAACCTACTTCTTGAAAATTTGTTGTCAAGTTATTCACGGTTACTTATTGCAAAATGAAAAAGGACATCATTTTACATAAAGTTATCGAAGTTGTCCCAGATGGATACAATAGGCTAGATATATTGCAGTAATGATTAGAACCATCTCTGTGTATGTGCTATGAATAACGGCTGAGCCCTCTATCTTGTTCAATGTCATGCCCCACCACATTATGGCCTTCTGTTGAGTGATCGTAGAATCCTCAGGGTCCTAGTATTGACAATTAGAACGGTACCCAAATCATCTCACCTGAAACAGTTTCGTTAGTTGACATGGGAACATTAAAGAACTCGAGCTAGTCTTCATACTAACTAAGCATCATGTTCTGTAGTCCATCCAATGATCATAGTCTTCCGACTATAATTTCTGATCATACAACTTCTAAGGGTGAAGGTTACTTGACGTCTACGTTTAGTATCGCTGAAGATAATAATTTAGGCTATTTGTTTCCAGTGTTAACTTAGACTAATTAATTTCGATTGTAAATATTAAGATAGCATAAAGAAATACCAGTTGGTGTTCAGTGAAACGTCGAGCTCCTGAAAATAACCATTAACCGCAGACTCCACCTCTTCATTATTGACAAATCTTTTACAACCGATGTGTGTGTTTTTCTTTTTTTGTTGTTGTTTGTTTGTTTGTTTAAGTTTGGAAAGAAAATCCGACGAGGCTAAATTTGGTAAATAGGGTGCATGAGGAAACAATTCGAACTTTAGCTCATTGATTTTGGCCATTGTTAACGGATGTGTAACCTGGTGCATTGTCTTCATGAAACAACACTTCCTTTCTCGCCAAATGAGGCTGTTTTTTTTTTTCTTGATTTTATCCCTTTCATGATACTCGTCGTTGATTGCTTTTTCCTTTTTGAAGTATCCCACACGCATTCCAAAAAAACTGATGCCATGATCTTGCCAGTAGATGGAACAGTTTTCGCCTTCTGCCTTCGCCGATTCTTCCCTTTCAGTCCATTGTTTCGACTGTTACTTCGTCTCAGGTGTGAAGAGATGGAACCGTGTATCATCTGTGGTTATGAATCGACGCAAAAACTCCGTTCTATTGGTGTAAAACATCGCCAAACACTTGATTGAAACATCCTCATGATGCTGTTTTTGTTCCGTTGTGAGCAAACGCGACACCTATTTCGTGCACAGCTTTCTTATGTCAAAATTTTCAGTTAATATGCGATATTCGGCAGTTTTTGAAATGCCTATTATGTCTGCTAGGCATGTATGAAATTTTTTGTGCGATTTTATGAGTTTTTTTTTTTTTTTTTTCAAAATTTGGAAATTAAAAACTTAATGCCCATTTGCAGAATCATTTAGTGCCATTTTTTTTTTTTTTTCAGTAGTCTGGGCTTCGGAAAGAAAGCTGTTTGTGCTCCGAGAAAAGCCCTCTTTGAGCAGAATGAAAAACCAGAATCATTTTTTTTTTTTTTTTTTTAATTTATGCACAGTAGAAAATTTTTTGAAATGTTTATATTGATATGACTGAAAAATTAAAGAAAAAAATAGACTTAATTTTTATGATATGCTCCGTTTACAGGGGTTGATTCACCTATATTGAGCCGAATTTGAATATGCCACTTCTCTAGGAAATTCTGTGTTTTCCACCACCGGTTGTGTTCGATCTGCAGGCAACCTCTACTGATTATTGCCCGGCATCGGAGCTTCCATTACAGGAGATTGCGTTGCAGCTAGACCATGTGATTCTCTCGCACTTTTGTTTACAGGCTTTCCATATGTCGGAGGCGGTGCAAATTCGACGATACAACAGGCAGCGCTTGAGGAGTCCGAAAACACAATAGTCAATTAGGGTGACACCAGAACTCTTGACTGGGATGTCAGAGAACGGAATTACCGATTGTCCAGTTTCCTGTTCCATACGGCAATAGAATTCCAGCGATGCTTTCACCGTATGGCTGATGCCTTATTTTAGTGCAGTTCAACCTGGTTCACGTCTTGTTCGCACAATGCTGCGATTTCATGCTGGTACATTTCAGTAAGGACTTGAGTCTGGTAGTATGCAACATTGATTGTGACGTTTCGCTTTACTTTTTGGAGACAAAGTTTGCTCCTGTACGAGAAACCGACCACAGTCATGAAACCTTTTGGAGAACAGTTCTAGCTGCTCGCGCCGGTGTGCTGGGCTCAGGAATTTGTGCCGCATATTTCCGTATAATATAATTCATAGTAGCACTACCGACACGGAAACTACACAGTCGACACACTTTTACGACACCGTGAACTTAGCATTCGAAAGAACTACAATGAACCCCCAGTTCTAGAATCTGTTTAGTTGCGGCAACATCATTGTACACACGACCACATTGCTCTACTACGTGGTTAAAAATATAGTGTTGTTTGCCTCGTGTTAGTCTCACGGCGATAAGTTGCACATGAGTGGTACAGTTGTACATGGACTTTGGCTCAATAGAACTGAATCAACCTCTATGTATATACAGGGCGCGCTTGGTAGCAACATTCGGTACTTCAATCCCAGAGCTCTCTCTCCTTTCAACAGTTTTGTGGCCACCATATTCGGTAGTTCAACATTTGGCAAAATAGCCAGCAGGTTGCTCTGTACTTCAATGGTTTTGAGATTCGGCCGAAGCCAGTACTTTGGTGACTTTGCGTAAGTTGGAGAAAAATGTAATGTGGATGATTTAAAGAAAGAAAGAAAAAAAATAAATAAAATAAAATGATTTTTTTATTCAAGATAATTGAAGTATGCATATATGTATGCACGTACTGTAGCCTGTATACAATACAGTATTCAAGATGAAGCTACAGTAATTGTTTTTAAAGTGTTGTACGTACTGTACATGTACTGTGTGTACAGTATATGATTTTGATTGAAAAATGTGATTCTAAATTTGACGTTTTACGTTTTACCAGTAAATACGTTTTTAAGTACAGTACATACAATAACGCCGTTTTATTACATATTTACACTCAATCTAACCGTCCCACGTTTTTTACAACTATATCCAGTAGTTCAACATTTCCGTTAGTCCAGCATCTTGTTGGCCCCATAAGTGTTGAAGTACCGAGCGCGTCGTGTATAATGTCGTTCCATTAATGGTCTAGATTGCCTTTGTCAAAATTGAGTAGCGGATTAGAAGATAATAAGAGGACTCATACACAATGTATTCGGTTAGCGTCCGTGCCTTTGGCGAGGAAAACTCGGGTTCGATTTCCGGCGGGAGCTCATGTGGTTCGGATTCCACTTAATGAATAGGTCCCGTCTCATAGCCTCACTGCTGAAAGGGACGTTAAACTCAAAATCAACTCAACAACCTATCCGTGTTCATGCAACAAGAATGAAGTACCTTAACCCTATCTATATGATGCTCTGTCTTTCATGTTCCTGCATAAATCTGAAGTAGGGAAACTCCTCACTCTCGTATATCGTCGCATGAGAACCAGAGGAACGTAACTCCAAAAATGTGGTTTTCGTTTTCTTCATGTTTAGTCATAATTTTGAAAGCCCCACTTGGTGTAAATACAACGTAACGCCATCTGTTCTCCTTGTCGATCATCGGTTGTAATGTAGCTCAATTACCATCTTATTAAAAACATCTTTCTAAGAAAATAATATTTTTGTCCTCTCGCCTGTAAACCTACGAAAATGGAGTTACGTTCCCCTGGTTCTCATATGACGATATGTTCTTTCACTCTAGTTGAAATATTCCTTCTCGTCATACCTATACAAGAGTTCAAGTATTAATAAAAAAAAAAAAAAAAAAAAAATCCCTGAAGTCATTCGTATAGTAATTTTTGAATCTGTATAGTGTGTTTTTGAAACAGGTTCCAGATTTCACGGAAAAGGTTATGCCAAATTTAGATCCAACGTTGCACAGTTTTTCAGAAATACCATGCGAAGTGAGTAAAGAAATATATATATTTTTTTTTTGTTTGTTTGTTTCTTTTTGGAGGGGTATTTTTGTAGTCTATTGTAGAATTTCCTTGCAGCCTTCTTCCATTTTCCTAAATTGTAAGCATCGAATCCACTTTTCCTTCCTAAATCAAAGAGAACTGTAAATATTGACTAAGTTCAGATTTTTCGGATATGATGCGTAAAGCTCGTAGAAAGAATTTTTTCTCATGTGGTTTCGCTTTTATTAGATACGTTCGCTTTTATTAGATTTGACTGCTTTGAATCTGTGTGTACAAAATAACCACATTCCATCTCATTTCTATACACTAATGTAAAAAATTGGTTGTTGTGACTGTACATTTTTAGATCGAGAAAATAGACCTATTTCTGTTTCCTCTTCCGACTTAAATTTTATATTTTTATGAATAGAGTTAAATTTCAATGAAATATCTAATAGTGTTTTTGTCCTTACAAATAATCAGGCAATTGTCGACATACCTAAAATACCTTGTAGATTTAAACCTTTCTTTACTCAACATTTTTGTTTCGAAATGATTATGATGATGTTGGCCAATAATGATGACATATGACTGCTCTTAGCGAGACCATCTAGTAAAGTTTCCCATCGAGGGTGAAGTAGCTATTTTAAACGGAATATTCAAGTAGTTCAGTAATTTCGTATATGACAAGATCTGAAGTTTTGTGGGCATGCTGCCATTGGTGGGTACAATAAATACCAAGATCAATTAGGATAGAGTTAAATATATCTGTGATATCAATGGAAGCTAACTTAAGATTTTCAGCGTTGACCAATGGCTTAATGTCGGGAATGGTCTCTATCTTTTTTAATAACGTGTTTAAATTTGGAGGTATTGTCAGTAATAAACATTGTTGACCAACATGCTAACTTGTGTGTGGGAAAACTCTGACCTGAATTAATAAGTCTTAAAGACACTTCATCTTTATGCATCTTTCGTAGGCCAAATATGAAAGGTAGAAACAGCATCCATTTCCGAAGATTTATCTGTGTTCGGGTCAATGATCCATGATTTTCCTAGTGCTGTAGTAACCTTCTTACTGTTGCAATGCTGTATTAACCTTCTTACTAACATGGTTTAGCGGGTTATTGACTGTGGGGAATGAATCTGTTTTGGCAATTTATTCTTATAATCCTCCTTATCTTTGACAGTGAATGCGTTGCCCTTATATGATCTAATGCACCAACTGTTGTTAGAAGATAGGAAGACCCAGAGAGGGTCAAAATTAAATAAATAATAAAGAAACATTCTTTCGGAATAAAAGGTTAGTACTTACTCTAACACTACTGTACCCTTTATCTGTCACGGTGTACGTTGAAAATTTCTCTCTGGGTGTTTACTGGACAGTAAAGTAGATAGATATCTTTGTTTGTCTTGTATTTATAATATTTTTGTGGTCTTATTTTGGACAAATTAGTCCGGTGATTTTGAATCCTTCCTGGCCGGTGATTATGCTTCGTTTTCTTGTGAAGATCTTTTAATTTCTGTACATTTAACATTGAGTTTTTAGATGTATGTGTCCTGGCATAAGTTTTTTCAACGTGCATTGTGACAGATGAAGAGAACAGTAGAGTGGATAAATATACAGGAATAATATCAGACTTATTATTAAGTTATAAGTACATTTCTTTTTATTTTTGTTTGACTACGGAGAGATTCCTTTGTTTTAACTTACATTTCTACTTATTCATTTCAGCTTCAGTAGGACTGGATAAATACTATGTAGGGTACTGGCAACCACTGTCCAAGGCAGTTGATCAGTTGCTCGAATGCAATTCGCAGCCGGCTGCGCGGGTTTCCTTTGAACAGATGTACAGCACTGTGTACAAATGTGTATGTGATGGCTATGCGGAGAAACTTCACAGTGACCTTTTGACACATTGTAGGAAATATCTAGAAGCCTTAAGTAGGCATCTTGAGGTAAGCGTATTTCTATAGATGATAATATAATTTTGAATTTACTTAAAACTTTTGCATAGAATAACTGAGAAAAAACACCTCCAGCCAAGTGCAAACAATAGTATATAGTAACTCTATATGTAAACTGTATATATAAAGCAGTATATATATTCTCTGTCTCCAGTAGACCTTTATTCAGCTCGCATTGTGTTAAGAACTAAGGATAAATTTACTTACTTTAGTATGGGTTGAGATAACTGCAGAAAATTGGATTAGAATTAGGCAAACTGTTCCTTGAAGAATTGTCATTGAAGTTTAAAAAAAAAAATGTAAACGGAAGAAAGTGTTGGCAAGTTTCAGGAAGTGTTCCAAAAGAATGCACATACTAAGTAGCCTAAGGTTAATGTTAGATAGTCTGTGGTTGTTAAGATAAACAAGATGTAGTGAAGATTCAGATTATATGTCGCAAGGACACAGATTAGTAAGAATATATATATATATATATATATATATATATATATATATATATATATATAATATACAGTGAAACCTCTCTAAAGCGGACAGCCGTGGGGAATCAAAAATTGGCCGCTATAGAGAGGTGTCCGTCTTAGAGAGGTTTCGATATTTTTTTACGTAAATTAGTAAATAAGGCGATATGTAATAACAAACTATTGAAGTAATTTATCAAACCGTTCTATGACTGTGGGCATGTCGACATCTGCGGATTCTCCACAGATCGCTTTGAAAGAAATTTTGTGTCTAATCCGAAACTTCTCTAACCATTCGTTCGAGACCTTGAAATCTGAAACATTCATTTATGTTGCTACCTCCAAATTCTTAGCTTTTAGCATCGACCATAACACAGGATTTTTTTTTTTCATTCCGTACTCTATAAAAACATTCACTTGCACTCCAACTTTGTTCAAAGCAATGAGAGACTATTTTCATTGTCATTTTCACACCACAACTTTATTAACTTGTCTTGGTTTTATATTATCTCAGGTGCATGTGTTTTACCGATACAAAAATTTTCAGCTATCCTTCGCACACCTCAGTATTCTTCGAAAATTCAATCAATTCGATTTTAACATTAGTGCTTCTCGTGGCATTTCGAAAGCTCACAACAACTTACACCTTATTGCTTATTCGATGCAGAATGACTTAAAAAGATTTCCGTCTACAAATAGAGGCACTAAGACAATATGCGAATACGCGGACAAAAAATACCAAACATGTCTTCTGCTTGATTCCAGCGGAACAGTAGAATGACGTGTCATCCCAAATGGCAGGCAACTGAAAATCACTTTTGATTCTAAAACAGGTTGGGTGGGGGTGGAATGCAAGCAAAGGATATGAGGGTGTTGTTAAACAAAGACGCTTCATCTGAGTTTCTGAACAGCCAGTTGACGAGGAAAAATGTTATTACAATGCTTCCTTTTTGATACATGTATGCATTTCTGAAAATGTATTTTTTCTGTACTTTTCAACTTGTTTCTAGAGAAAGTGTCCGTAATATGGAGGTAAATAATACCTATAAGAGACAGAAAAGAGTGTCCGTGTCTGTACTAGTGAGTGTCCGCTTTAGAGAGGTTTGTCAACATGGTTTTTTCCTATTATAGTGTTTGGGAATTACAAAATATGTCCGTTATGAGAGGTGTCCGTTAGTAGAGGTTTCACTGTATATGATATATGAATTGGAAAGATTTAAAGGATAATATTGTTTAAAAGATTACGATTCAAAGATACGATTTAAAGTGAGAATAAAAATTCCAGATTTATATGAGTGAACACATGAATTTGATTACTGGTACAATACGGTACGGATAGTTTAAAATAAGTATTATTTAATCTACCAACATTAACCAAATCCTCTTTTTCTCTCATAAAGTAACAAATGGTAAGTTTTGTCCACTTAAAGTAAAACTACTCACATTGTTTTTTTATTTCAAAGTTGTTGGCAATCGCAAGCGAATGTATACTACAATCTCTGCTACTACTACTACTACTACTACTACTACTACTGTTATTGTTATTAATATTTAATCAAGTAGAAAATAACTGACTTATTTGAATACGTGATAATATTATTATTATTAATAATAATAATAATAATAATAATAAATTATGTATTGTATAGAACTTACGAATATATTTAATACTTCGTTTGAAATAAGGAAATATAATTAGTTTCCGTCTCATAGCTGTCTCAGAATAGTAAGAGATTACATCCCAAGATCAGGTAGGTTTATTGGTAATCCATTGAACAAATAGGTCAAAATAGTCTAGTTTGTATGCAAGTTAATTCATATTTTTGTATAAAATTGAATTACTTCATTTATTGAATCGACAGTCAAACTTTTGTAACACTGTGTAATCGAAAGTATGCGGACACCTGTAGGAATATGAAGACTGTTAGTAAAGAACCTTTGCTTTCTACTGAATATCAGGTAGAAAAGTATTTAGTAACTACTTAACACACAACTTAATTTCTTTTATTACTTACTGCATATATATATATAGGGTGTCCCAGGAGGAAGGGGAGGGAAGGGGAAATGGTAGTTTTTGGGAGTGAAGTCTTTTAAGTTTGTAACATGCTTGCAAATAAGAAAAAGAAGAGCGTTGCTATGAAAATGTTGTTGTGTATTTAGATAGAATTAAGATGTATGTTTGAGTAGATTGGCAATGAGTTCATGTGTAAGTGTACTAAAAGTTGATGGGATTTGGATAATTCAAACAGTAAAGTATTGAGGATGAAATGTGTTAAGATAATGAAGTTAAATAAAAGATTATTTGAAAAAGGTCAGAGTTAATTTAATGGAGAAACAGCAATGAGTATTAGGGTACCTGTTGATGGTGTTTTGCTACTAAATAAGATAGATAGAAGAGTTGTCCAGATAAATAAGAAAAAGCAATAACTAGATCTATTTGAAAGTCTTAACAGTAGTATGGGTGATTCTAAGGTAAAGTGTTCATATGAACATTGGTTCTAATCTCAACGGTTTGAAAGCTATAGGTTGTGAACCATTTTTGACTTTATGTTGCGTATTGTTCGCCCTGTAATTATTCTACAAAGGTGGAACATAATGGATTTGAAAGGTAATGGAATGACCTTCCTAACAGTATGCAACATGTGGCAGTGGTGTCTTTGAAAAGGGGATTATTGAGGGAGGGTCAAGATTATGTAAGGTAATTAGATGGCATCACTGATTCCTAAACTCCCTCAATAACTTCCCTTCCAAAGACACCACTGTCATATGTTGCATACCATTGGAAAGGCAATTCCATCGCCTTTGAAATCTGCTATGTCTCACCTCTTTAAAATAAATACAATGCTGAATAATCACGTCAAAAATGGTTCACAACCTGTAGCTGTCAAACCGTTGAAATTAGGAGCTATGTTCATATGAACTTTTTGTTTGGAATCAATACCAAAACCTTAAACACAGCTGCTGCTGTTGTGCTGAGGCAGCTAAACACAGTGCAACATTGGGTTAATTGCCTTGGGCATTGATTCTTATCAGACCAGACGGGTGAGAGATTTCTTGAGAACATACCTGTTCGTGTGCACTCTGTTTGTCGTAGCCATGTCACATTATACTGATTTTACTCGTCAATGAAATGTTCGGGTGCATAAGTATTTGCTATCGACGAGATTCATTGATCTCTACTCTGTTTTAAGAATATATGGTTCTTCCCCAGTTTCGTCGTACGAAACAGCCACTATACAAGGATATCAGCAGGAGCTTTGCTTTCATAGCGCCCCAAGTTAACATTTTTATGAGAACCTGAAAATTCAAAGATCATCGTGGTTGTTCCTTCGTTGCTAACAAGGATAGTTCAAGATTAGGTCATCTTTTATTTAGTGTTTATCGCAGAGTTCACCACTATCAACTCTTGCCTTGAATTATGTTTAGCTACACTCTGTGCTCACGAGTGCCAAAGCGTCGTAAGAAACATGAACAATGTTTTCATAAATTATATTTTTGTGGCTTACCTATGTGATGTACGTTTTGCAGGAAGAAGGCATTGTAGTTGGTATAGTGCAAAGTTGGTTTTCCTGACAACGACTGTGCTGATACATTTAGCATATATAGTCTTAGAAGGTGTTGTTATCTCGCTCCAGTTTAGATTATTGTCTTTACTGTTAGCTGCAAGCAGAGTGAGACCAGTTGAGACTCACCTCATGAATCGTTTTCTCAGAATTTTGAAGACTATCCCGTAAGAGTCACAAACATGTAGTTTTTACGTTCTTTTGAATCGGTCTATCTCAAAAGACATATTGTAACCTCTTTGCAGCTTCAACCTTACGTACCTGCTGGGATAATATAATTCCTCTGAATATTTGGTATATTTTTGTGGGTTGTCCTGAAAACTTAAGTACCAGCAATTTGTCTTTATTACTTTAGTTAAGTTACGAGAATGACACTACTGCTGCTTTCGAGAAATTTTATCCATCGCATTGATCGCGTGAACGTGCTTTGCTCCCGACTTTTTAAAAGTTTAGTTACTCTTTAAAAAAATATATTATTTAAAATATTATTGTTCAATTTGGAGGATCTGTTGTGAATTTACACTGATAATGACCGTGTCATGACAGAGTAAACTAGTAGTGATGAGTTTTTTCCATCTTCTCTAGTGTATCATTGGCATGCAAAACATTACCACTACAATACTGTAAAATATAAAACTTCGGAATCACTCATGAAATTTTATTTACCATCCTAGTTTTAGGTTAAACCGTATATCATGTATACCATAAGATAGATAGATAGTTCATGTAGCCAGAATGGAAGAAAGTAGGAATGTTTTAAAAGTTTTAACTGGAAATCCAATCGGAAAATGACCATTAGAAACACTTAGGCGTAGACAAGAGTACAATAATAAGATGAATCACGCAGAAGTAGGAATACAAAGTAGAAACTGGATCCAGTTTGCTAAAGGCAGAAGTCATTGGAAAGCTTTTGTAAACGCGGCAATGTACCTCTGGGTTCCATGGGCCATAGAGTGAGTGACTTAGATTTAGCTGGAGTATGATTGTCTGCGCCAGCCCGAAGCTAGAAATTGGAGTGTTCTAAAAATGTATTTGTTAATTTTTGTTTTTATATTTCAGCAACTTCAAACGTATCAACCAGCAGGGGTGGTGCCAGCATTCCATGACATGCTTGCCCAGTATCTTCAAGCTGTGCAGCAAGTTACTCCAATATTTGGATACATGGTAACAATTCTTTATGAAATACCAGTTAACAATAAGATTTTGTATTTCTAACTATTTATTTGACACTGTATGAAATGATGTTGAGCTGAAGGTAATGTTATCAGAAATAAAATAACTCACACACGCGGATTAAAATAAACACATACAAATTATATATATAAGAAGTGGTCCTACCAACGACTCATCATTTGCTATGTTGGAAAGTGTAGTCAGTTGTAGTTGTAAAGGATCCCTAAATCGACTTACCTTCCTAAATACCTTTAATGTCGAAGTTCAGCAAAAAATAGTATAAAATTACGAGCAGACAGTAAGCAATGTACTCGAAAATAATGATCCCTTCAGTAGCATCGCTTGTATTTATGAAAAACAGAAATGCAAACAAACGGTCGAGGGTGCTGGTATCTTGGAGGAAAAAAGTGTCTTTCGAAGATTTTTATCAAACCAGGAATAACAACCAGAGCTTAGATTTGGTGTAAAATAATTTCGGAATTGAAGTGTGGTAGTCGTAAAGATGCTGAGTAAAGATAACATTCTGTGTCTTTTCCGGGAATGGAGCCGAGGATTATTACGGATATGTATTTGGTATCACTGAAGTTCGTTTCTAGGCCAATATCCTAGCCGCACTGAAATAATGCTTTGTGTGAGATCAGCGAAATAAAGCACTGCCGGGTCTGGTCAGAGAAAAGCTGGTATTAACATTGTGACAGTGTTGTGAGGGTAAGTGGACAATTACTTGAAAGAAAGAAAGCAAACTCCAGTCTAGAAAGACAGTATTAACGGTGAGGAGGCCGGTGTGCTGATCACACATCACTCCAAATGCAGATCATTGTTGTTAATGACAATCTTGGACATAGCGGTAGATCCAGTAGCTCAACCACTGACGTGAACTGTTCTCGTGTGGATGAGTGTATTCCTATAGTTAGAAGCTGAGTTACGCTCAATAGCAGCTGAGTTGAGATTACCTTGTGGTGTTTTGCAGAACATTGTGGTTAATGTAGGAAAGTATGCGCGAAATGGCTGCTACGGGCACTATCCGAGAACCAAAAGACAACCAGAATGGCGACATTGCTGAATATCTTGCAGCGTTA
Source organism: Thermobia domestica (assembly GCF_964235325.1). NCBI lineage: Eukaryota > Metazoa > Arthropoda > Insecta > Zygentoma > Lepismatidae > Thermobia > Thermobia domestica. The sequence goes on along the minus strand of NC_137465.1, from coordinate 178,069,724 downwards.
CACAGCGGAGGGGATATATATATATATATATATATATATATATATATAATATGTAGTGGCTGGTGATGAGACAGTATTGCTTCTGTTCATTCCATCAAGGAAGCATACATCTTCTCCACGGAAGAAGAAATTCAGTGTGGTTGCTTCGTCCAGTGTATTGTATTCTAGAAGTATCAAGTGTGCTGCTGCTGATTATTTGGAACAGGGAGAAACTATAAATACGAAAAGATATTGTAGGACAGTTCTGAAGTTGCGGGATGCCATCAGTCCAAAACGTCCTGATCCTCGCCGTAATCCTCGCCTGGGTGATAATGCGAGACCCCATTCAGCACAAAAGATTAAGTGTATTCAGTCTTCACGGTGGGAACGACTAGAGAACCCGCCCTGCTACAGCCCTGACCTAACTCCGAGTGACTTTAATCTTCTTCCTGCTCTAAAGCAGAACATGGCTGGCCACTTATCTGACATGTGATTATGTCAAAACCTCACGGTAAGAACTTGACGCAGATTTCCGTGCAAGTATGGAAAACCTCATTTACCGTTGACAAGTGCTTGAACAAAAAAGGTAATTACATCGAGGGCTAGTTTTGAGTATCCTCTATCATCAAGTGTGTTGATCATTCAGCTATGTCTCACGTAAGCCATAATAGGCTTTGTAACCTTTCTTTCCGGTGATCCCTCGTACTTGTGAATAATGTATACTTATCTCTGATTGATAATTAATATTATAGTGTAGTACATTTATTTATGTATTTTTTCGTTTCAGAACAAGTTTTACGTTGAAATGAATCTTCAGACAACACTCCAGGCTGAACTCTTTCAGCTGTTTTGCGAGATAATAGCTGATCCGCGAATGACAACAATTATGGGTAAGCAGTTAGTTGTTGATTCGAAACAACTGTGTAATTATTGTGCATCCTGTAAGCATGTCATATTTTCTTTTTTTATTTTATTTTATTTATTTATTTATTTATTTGATGGAGGAAAAAATCCATTTTTAAATACCACTTGAGTTTAAAACAATGACAAAATTGTTTTCAAGAGAGGTTAAATATCGTGTACTGTAGGGTTTTATTTTGATATCTTGTTTGAAGCATTTCGGTCTTCAATTCAACCGCCCATCCTAAAGTCTTATTTTTCAAACGCACTTTATTTCTTTTTAATTTCCTTTGTTTCTAGTACTTCAGCTTCCGCTTTAAAACAAAACACATTCTGTATGTTCATTAAACAAAGTAATAGCTCTGTCATATTTCCTTTATGAGGAAGATGCATCTATCTGCATACGCCGAAGTCCGTTTTCTGTGATACATGCTGAAAAAAAAATATTTAATAAAATATATCAGAAGAATCGTAGAAAGATATACCTCCAGCAAAATACGATCGGAGCTTCTGATAATTTTGGTAGTGAGAAAAAGATTTTGAACTGTCATGAGTTTATATAAGTGTACTAAAGTTTTTTTTTTTTAATTAATTAAATATTCTACAGTATCGTTGCTTATAAATCCGTCTGATTAATTATTTTAACCCATAAAAGAATTATATTCAAAAAGTGAGCAAATGCACGATTAAACGGAGAATCCTGCAAAACTTTTCGAACATCTCGGATTTTTGTGAGCATCTATTGTAAACCCATTTTGGCACAAGAATTATGCCGCTGTGTGTCAGAGATACTTCTGCCTAAAGCATAAAATTTGACGACAGTTGAATCGAGATCTGGCAAGGAACATAAATATATCTAGGACTGTGTGGAATTTTATTTATAAGACCATTTCGTACCTCTGAATGTGCTAGTGGATGTCGTTTCTCTGCAAGACTCTACAAATGTTCACTAAATGTCACTGCAACGATCATTAAGTTAAATGAATTGCAGGTATCTTAACTAGAAATGCAAGTGAGGGCTGTCAGTGCAATGCTCGAGAGATCCCGAAATTGCATTCTGTCATTTACAATCAACTATTTGCAGGAGTATATAAACCAATGTTTCGATACGCGAAGGAGAACGCTGGTTACGATTTAAGGGAACTTCTGGATAACTTCAAAAGTGTCATCGACGTGGCGTGACGGTTAGTACTGATATTACATAATGCACAAGTTTGGCATTGGATCAACTTGCTTTTCTTAACTTGCATTTGTAGTTAAGGTATCTAGAACGTCTAGCTTCTCCAGTGACGGATTCAGTGTCATCTACTGAACTTTCGCAGTCTTGCAGAGAAATAACACCCACCAGCTCATTTTAAGATACGTAATGGTGCTATAGATAAAACTGCATACATATATTGTGTACGAACCAAAATACTTTACCTCTAAGAGGTACTGCGGATGGCACATCTAATTATAATTCTTAAAATTGAAAGAAAGAAAAAAAAGGACAATTTGATATGGATATTGTAGTATAAGCAAAAGTGTGGAAGTTGGGGCAATATTTTAATTCTGTTTGAGATATAGACATGGGAAGCAAATGCAGTGACAAAAATTAGAAAGGAAAGGCTGTTTTATATTATTTTTTAGTTCTTTACACTTCGTTGATACATCAACGTTTTTAGTAGCCCAAAACGCCTTATTTGAAAAATGTTAAGATGGTTTCGTATGCTCCATTGTTACTCGTTGGAATATCAACGACGAACACACTCCCACTGAGCACAGAAGGCCGTATATATTCCATCATAAACATACTTCAAAATGTGGTATTTTTGGCTTTTTGAACACTTCTTTCTCACCTCAATCATAGGTTGGTGGGCTACATGGAAATTTTGAAACTTTTCTCTCCCTTGGGAGAGCTGTTTTATACTTTGATAGGATCTCTTCTTCGTAACTGCATCTAGATATTCTATCCTTTGTCTTCCTCTTCCTGATTTTCCTTCTGCCTTTTCCTCTATCAATAGTGATCCAATCGGAGTGCCGAATAAGATGGACAAGCATGCTCTTTCTTCTTTTTTCTATCATCTTCATGATCTATCGTCCTTCCTTAGCTACGTCTTCATTCCTTTTCCTTTCGGTCCATGATATGCGCAGCATTCTGCGCTAACACCACATTTCAAATGCTGCCAACTTCGATATTGCAGCTTTTCTCAGTGTTCACATCTTTGATCCGTAAAGCGGCACGCTCCATACCAGAGTCTTAATAAATCGTCACCACGTGCTAAAGCTACTTTAGACGTCTCTTTATCTGTCGCAGTTGGAAATTTTCTTTTCGTTTTTCATCTCTTCTTAGCGTTCCCATCTTTTGTTTGGTGCTACCACTCTTTTTCTCTTTAGTCGGAGTTCGCTCTTCGTCAAAACTAAATTATGTCGGAGTCAACGTCTGCGCCTGGGTAACTCGTACTGTTTTTCACTTGATTTCTAAATGCTTGTCGGACCAGTGTATAGTCTATTTGGTATCTTTCTTTGCTTATGTATATTTTCTTAAGTGGTTCTTCGAAGAGGGTATTTGTTACAGTTTGATTATGGCTTTTGCAGAACTCAACTAGGCGTGCATCTATCGCATTCCTTTTTGCTAGGCCGAAATTCCCATTTTCTTCTTTGCTTTCGCCGACTAGTATATTCCAGTCACCCATGATGATTAAATTGTCCTGGTCTTGAACTTTCATCAATACTTCTTTTTGCTCATATGTTTTGTACTTCCTCATCTGTGTAGCTTGATGTAGGCCTATATACTTGGATTATAGTCATCTTCCTTTGTTGTGTTGCTATCTTCAACATTACTATCCTTTCATTGTATCTCCAGCTGCCTGTAACTTTCTGTCCTATCTTCTTATTCAAGACAAAACCGACTCCTGCTGTACCGTTTACAGCTTCTGAATAAATTATTCTGAAGTTCCCGCTCCACATGTCCTCCATCAGGCCACCTAACTTCGTTGATTCCCAAGATATCTATCTTCATGCGTCCATTTCTTTCTTCATATTTTCCAGTTTTCCAGACTGTAGCAGGATCACACTTTTCAGGTTCCTATCCTGTAGGGGTTTCGTTTGATGACGACCGAGAAGGCCCTGTTTTGTTTCCCTCCACTGCCGTGGACGACCCTATGTGAAATAGTAGTGTCGTATTCCCTAATATTACATTTTTTTTTCATGTTGTTTTCTAGGAACTGAGTAAAGGTGGTGGTATCCCAAGTCCTTCCACTTCGCAGTGAAACAGCCATAGAAGACATCCTGTGCCTGCCTATTTTTATCCACATCTGAGCCTTGTCGATGTCAATCATCTTCAACGTCAGTGTGGTAATGGTAGAGCTGCTGCCCACTACCATAATATATCTCTTCGTCTGGCTCCAACTCCTAAAGACCTCTGGCATGGGAAGCCTCTGATAGCGAAGCTAACCCCGGCATAGCTCTTGGGATCATTGGAGCACTGAAGCCTCCCACCACCACTACCACCGCGGCAAGGTGGATATATTATGAAGGGAGTTTAAATACTAGGATATCAACAAGGTTTAATTAACTACAAAATATAGAAAACTTACTTTTTGCGTCGAATTCCTATCAGTGCATTGACCCTATGTCTATATACTTCATACAAAACTAATAACTTGCATCACTTTCTACTCTTTTCTTTATACTATGCAATATCTGTATCAGTTTGCTTTCTTTTTTTATTCTTTCAATTTTAAGAAATATAATCAGACATCACCTGCAGTGCCTCTCAGATATCAATTCAACTGTCGTCAAATTTTATGCTTAGAAATACATGTGACACGCGGTTTCAAAGTTCTCGTGCCAAAATAATAAGTTAACAGTACATACACAAATTCAGGGTGTTCGAATAGATATATAGTCATCTGTGTCAGTCGTTTTTTCTCTACATCACTTATTTTCTTTCTTCATTTATTATTCATTTTCTGTCCCTTTAGATTTATCGTCCTCCTCTAAATTCAGTCAACTTACAGCTTGGTAACACACTGACGTGACCATGTAATCCGCATTCCAACATTCCATCCACCGTGATTTTCTCAGCTTTTTCTGTGTTTAGTTTTCTTCGTATTTGACTAAGCATTTTAGCAACAGAGCTAATTAGTATACCTTTTTTTAAAACGTTATGCTTATATTATCACTATTTTTCTGCTAATTCACTTTCTAATTCCACTACGAGATTCCTTTGTTTCAACGGCGTTAGATTTCTTTTAGCCTGTAGCGGAATTGAGGCATAACACATGAATCATTTCCAGGAGAATACTGAAACATTTTTCATGTAGTGCAGCACTCATTTGCATCAGCAATGATGGAGGAGGAAATTGCACCCGACTCATTGCTCTAAAACTTGTTATATGTGTGTTCAAAATATTCAAGTTGGGGTATTGAGCGGTCCAGGGTAAATATTGAAGTTCACTCTGATGCTTTATACACCACGTCTGAGTAGGGTGAAGAAGAAATGCAAAATCAACTTTCACTACTACCAGTTAAGTTTAATATTCAAACATTCAACCATTTGGATTGCACCAAATTGATGCTGAGCGAGTAATAACTATAGCAAAGGAACAAAACCTTCACCTAAACGATGCTTCCAGTGTGTAAATAATAAATAAAGTACAGTAATGTTAGATCTCTCATTGAAAAGGAAATGTAATCTTGAACTACTTTTATAAGAGGTGTTGAAACTGTAATTTTGATCCAAACCCACATAATTACCCGTTTGTTATCATGTCTGTCGTAAATGACCGCCAAAGACGGCCATAGTGGATTTAACGACCATCCAGACTGAAAATTTACGAGGACATTTCAGGCTTTCTGAGAATGTGCTCAGCATCGTTTTGGCGCAGATCTCATTTCTATTGCAATTTGTTTAAGGTCAAACTGCATGTTAACTGGACTCTTGTTAGATGCATTATATCTACAGTTTAAACTGCTTTAATAGAGTTGATTAATTTTTATATACCTTATAGATAACCGAATGATCGGTCCATAATATACGGGAAAATCATACAATTTCGTTCAAACATTTATAAGATATTAATGCTTTGCAAACATCACCACTAGATCTACACTCGTTGAATCTATACCACAACAGAATTACTTAACTTTAGAATGTTGTCTTTTTCAATAAATCCTAGCCACCCATCTCTCAGTAAATAACCTTGTACTCTTATCTTTATTTAAAACAAAAGTGCTGTAATAACTCTGTGCACGGCTCTGAGAATATATCCTTTTAAAGAGAAATGTATGGGTGTTTTTTATTTGAAGATTATTCATGATACTCTTTGTATTTATCCAGAAAAAAAAAGCGTGTGGATTCATAAAATCTCCCCTCCCTTCGAGTTGGTGGAGCTAGGTGCAAACTCGACTCCACTGTTCCCACTTGGTACATTTCTGGTTGCACTCTAAAGGTAATGGGCTGAAGTTTGTATTTAACATTATCCTAAGCACTACCTGACGAAGTTTCAGCTTCGATTAATAACCATAAATTGCTCATTTTTTGGCTTACACAGACGCAAGCGTCAAACACACGTGAAAGCCCGAAGCTAGAAGCTGAACGATTGGGTATATAGCTTTAAAAGGTTGTGTGTGTATACAGTCCCCGTGTACCCTGAACAGACGATAAGATAAATGTGACCCGACCCCCTGAGGGAGGAAGTTGGAGTGTGATTATGTAACTCGTATTTATTCTGTATCGCTATTCTTTCAAAAGTAGTGGCCGAAACAATAGTGTATATGCACTAATACTGTTTCTCACAGCCTTCTATTTGTCTGTTATTTACTTACCAGTAATTAATTTCCTGATTGCAGAAAAAAGTCGTCATTCATTCATTTTAGCATATCTCTGTTGTAAGCACACACTGCCAGTACGCGTGCTTTTAGTGGTAAAGCACTCACCTATGAAATCCTGGGTTCGATCCCAGCCCGCGCCAGGTAAACTTTGTGGTGGATATACATCATGCGCGTGGGTTTTCTCGAACCTGCTTTCACCCACTTTTTTCATTCAGTCTCAGTGGTTAATCGTGCGGCATTAAGTAAAAATAAAGTACACACAGCATTTTACTTAATGTTTAATAGGTCAAGCCCCAACTTTGATGTGCAATAATTGGGGAACGAAGATTTGTGCAGGAAAATACTTCACTTACTCACTAAGCAAGTCAAGCTCTACATGCATGCCAAGTTTGGTCTAGATCAAGTGAGTTCTGTATACTGTTTTGGGGGTTTATTTTTTTAAAAATGAGAAATCAAATAAAAGATTGGAATTGCAATTATAATTCAGAAAGTTCTATAAATACATAATATTCGTCATATAATGTTATAAACAATGAAAATATTTTGATTCAGGATGAACAGTCTGTATGCTCCATACTGATCTTCACATCTAGTGCCAACTATAAAATAACTAGCAGAATGCCTGTTCTTCGCATGAGACGAACAAAGTTCATGGAAAATATTTGGAAGATATATTTGTACTTTTCATAATAGGTGTTGATGCAAGTTCTGTTTTATACGAGTTACGTAATCACACACTCCAACTTCCTTCCTCAGAGGGTCACATTTCGTAAAACTCTATCTTATCGTCTGCTCAGGATACACGGGGACTATATATGTATACAGACACACACAACCTCTTTAAGTTATATACCCAATCGTTTCGGAGACCTGAAGAACAGCAACAAAACTTTCAAGACCCTTATTATCCCGTTAGGGGACATGACGCAAAACCTTTGACTTCTCTGCAACCTAGAGTACAAGGACATAATTTCTGCTCCTAATCGTTTCAGAAAGCGCCAAAAGGAATCTTCAGCTCTCCTTTACTCCTCTTTATAGTCGAATCTCGCAAACTCCCATCTTACCTGCATGGAGTCGACCTTTCCTCCTTTTACATTACCCATGTAAACAAGGGAGCAATGCTCGCCCCATTTTGCAAGTTTTAATTAAAACAATAAAATATCACTTTCTCTCAGCATTACTAGTAATTTATTATGTAGAATGTAAAAATTATTTTCTTCAAAATTGCATCTTTTATAAATTAAGATGCAGGTATTCTATCCGGATTTAAAAGTAGCTGTAGGTCTGCACCACTTTGAATAAGTATAATGTAATAGGTCCACAAAATAAATAATAAATTTATCATCCGTGAATTTTAGTCTACAGGCCAATTATATATTGTAATAAATACAATTCATATTGATTTTATAATCGAATCCTGATAATAAAAGGCGAGCATCTCCGTCTGTAGACGCTAATTCCTAATAGTAAACAGCCACACTAAAAGATCCATCTCCTAAGCTACCTGAGCTATCGCTTGCTACTCAGTGATTTAAATCAACACAATGTCGTGCATTACTCATTCCTTGAATAATTGCATAAATATATAAACTTTGGGGTGGTTGATGAACAAACTAAATGTAAACATTTATGTTACTCACAAAACTTACATAATGAAGAGAAACATGACAGTGGGACGAAATAAAATAGTTGAAACACTTTAGCGCAGCAATGTGGTTATAAATATTAATTGTATCTTGATCCATTTTGTAAAACTCGCATATATATAAAATGGCATGGTATTTAATTTACAAAATGAGTAGTAAACTTACTTAACATATTCATACTTGCCTTGACATATTAGCCGAGACTGACAAAAATACGAAGAAAAAAGGTGTCTTTAACTTTCGAGGTATAAACTCTGTTATTTTTTAAATTAAGTGATGTTACAGAAGTGTGAATGCAGTTCATCATCTTCAGTCATGTTTATTCTTTCATTAACTGAGTTATTATTATTTTTTTCCAGGTGTGATAGAAGAGTGTTTGTCGAAACCATTCACAATACAACCTGCTATACTCTCAACCCTTTTTAAAAATCTTCATGCATTGAACTGTAATTATAGTCAACAGTATTCCCATGTATTTTCTCGATATGTGCCAAATGTTCTTCCACCGATGAAAGAAACAGAACTTCCCTCGTATATAGAGGAAACACGACAACTGCAGGAACAGCTACGTCAAGACCAAGGTTTTGTCTCGGGAAACCAGAACTTAAAACGACGGGGAGACGACGAGAACTATGGACCACAATATGGTATGATACAGTCTGAGAGCACTGCTATTCACGGGGGAATTTCCTGAGTCTCGTCATAACATATATCAATCAATATGCACACAAATTGACATGTATGTCTTTCTTCATCCGTGGCACATCTTATATAATTGCTTTCGGAATTTTTTCCACGATTTTTAACAGAAAAAAAAATAATTTCACTTTCCTTTCTTTCTAGTGGATTTATTGCCTTTTTCGTTTCTAGCTTCCAAAGACACCCGTTTCTAAATTATAATTTTTCTTATACGTATCGCTTTTTTAAATCATATTTTAGAAGCAATTACTGTTTATGATAAATTATTTATTCATATATAAAAAAATGCTCTCAGAGACAAAATCTAATGGCAGATCGTACTAATATTTTAAAACAATGTGTAGAAATTTTGTATATAAACTGTAAGAAATATATACCGACTTGTAAATCATTGTACAATAAACAAATTTAGTTACCATTGAAAACATTATATTATTATTTTATAAAGCTAAAGGAGAGTTACCTCAAAAATAGAAGTAGTTTTGCGAAATTCACAACTTGAATGAAAGTGAAAACCGTGATCAAGATGTAATAAGGTGTTGATCTACAGTGCTCAGATATCATTACGGGAGTATAAAAATAATTGGAAGGTTTGGAAAGTTGTTATACTTATATGTTACGCAGAAGTACAAACAAGAAGAAAAATTACAAGTGAGAACGAAATATTATTATGTACAGCAGTCAGTTGAATTGTTTTGAAGACTGGCTCAAATATCCTCCTCTGCTTCGGTGAGTGAATTGATTCTGAAGGTCCTATTTTGCACACACGTTTATTTCACTTTATCTTCAACACAGAAAGATGCTCCATTTAAAGAGGGTTTACACTGATTTGTACATCTCAATAAGTTATACGTGATGTATGTAATATAGGGGGGGGGGGGAAAGATAGGAAAGATGAATATTAAATCTATACACACACAAAAAATGGTACATAACTACTGATAAGTAATACAAAGCATTTGTATAAGTTTTACAAACTCGCTTAAGTAAATATTTGTGGAACAGGAGACTGAAATCCAAATCCTTGTTTTGACATGTAAGATTGAATATATTTTTGTCACAGGAGATTTTTTTTTATATATATATATAAACCAAACGTGATTTTGTTCTTAAATTAATCTTTTTGGTATTATACCCAACTTGCTTAAGTAGGTCGCTGTTATCAGACACACACACACACATACACCCGCCATTAACAGGCAATTTATATAAAAATATTTGGTCAGCCAAAACTCTCTTCTCCAATAAATTGTTATATTCAAACTCACCTAGTAAACGTTTGTAAGATATTCTGTTCAAAAGTGCAGATACATGATATTTTCTAAAGCATAAAAAAACGTAAGAACCCTTTTTGAACTTGTTCTATCCTCTCAGTATGCGATTTGTTGGCAGACGATCATACAATCGACCCATATTTCAACCTTCATCTGGCAATATTATCAAAAAAGCAATTTCAGGGCATATTCATTATAAAGATTCAATGAATTCCTTATAAATCCTAATTGTTTATGAGAATTACTAAGAGCATATTGCAGATGTTCGTTGAATGTTAATTTGCGGTCTATAATTATTTCTATCTTTAATAGACAGCATACAGTCCATTACTTGTCCATTTATAGAACACGTTGGAGTAAAATTTATTTTACTTTCGGTTAGAACCCTGTAACAACACTTCATATTAAATCGGAGTAAATTTCTTAAGTTCCATTCAAACAGCGCATTGATATCTTTTTGCAATTAATGATTATCATCTATGTTCCGAGTATCTTTATAATCAGCAAACATTAAACAATCAGAATATTTTAAATTTGAAGGCAAGTCGATAACAACATGGACCTAAACTTGAACCTTGGGGGTAAACTTATTTAGCAATGTGCTCGGTCGATTTAAACTGCTTATATGTTACATAGTGTTTTAAGTTTCTTAAGTATGAATCAATAAGCTCCAAGAATTGGGTAGAAAATCCGAATTATCTAGCGTAGAAAACGTTATGGTTGACATTATCGAAAGCTTTAGAAAAATCAAAATAGAATAAACATGAACGAGCATGTAACGAAGAGTATATGATTCACGAGATTAGTCATTGTAGACCTACACGGGGAAAAAAATCCATGCTGATTTTTAACTATATAACATTTAACATGATTGAAGATACGATTATATAAGAGTTGCTTAAACACTTGGAGGTGCACGAAGTATTGCTATTTGTCTGTAATTTTGAATATTATTTGTATCACCATATTTAAACTCAGGATAAACCTGTGTTGATTTCTGTCTGATTATTAAATTAAACTGACGAATTACGTGGTAAATTCGCAACGTAGCGTTCAATGTTCCCTTCCAGTTCACAAATTGTTCTTGGCTTATTCTCATATAACTCGTCTGAGACTTTAGGTAACCTTACAGAAAACAATCACATGATGTGGGCGGCCAGTTCACATTTTTCAACAGACCGCGTCCTGGTAACTTTTCGTGGAATAAGTCAAGAGTCTGGCGAGCTATGTGGCAAGTTACTTTGCCTTGTTGGAGAAAACATTATTTGTCAGATTTGCCGTTGAGACCACAAAAAAGTGCATTGCTATATTCTTGTATCGATTGTCATTGACAGGAATGTGGTTGCATGTTCGTCCTAAAAAATAATAATAATAATAAAAATTAAAAAAAAAAAAGATTCAACCATTGACCAAAATCCACATCACACAGTGACTTTCTGAGGATGGACACTTCGTGAATCGCATGCAGAATTTAATCTGGCCAAATCGGTAAATCGAGCGTTCTGAAGGTCGATTATGTTAACCATTCTTCGCAATAGACGAAATTCTTTTTGGTAAACCCTTTATTATTTGAATCAAAAGTAGAAATCTACGTGTTAATACAGAAGGTTGAGTCACATGTATACAACCAAATCTAAATACAAAATCTTACGAAAGTCATGACAGTACAATATGTTGATCTCTGATCGACCTCTCTCTTACCAGAATAGACTTCTACGTAGGATAGGAAATTATTCTTCAGTCATTCGTGCTAGAAGCTTTCCATCTAAAGAGAGTTTACGTGATGTGAGGAAAGAGTAGAACAAAGGCAGAGAAATTCTTAGACTGGTAACAAATCTTCGACTGCGCTCCTTTCTTTTATGATGGAAGCAAAAAAAATTTAAAAGAACGTAAACTAAAGTTTTCCTATCTCTTTTGCACTCTTGCAGCAATTTCCCATTGAGTAAAGGTAATTTCATACCTTAATACTTTGTCGAATTGAAAACTATGCTAGACAAGATATATTTTCGAAACACACGCATGATAATAAAGACTGAATATTTTTTTTTCTTATTCACATGCCTGGCATACAAGCTTCTCTATAAGTGATAAGGCGATATTTTCTTTGTCTTTCACATCAATTAGAAATAACCTCGTGTATATTTTGCATTTGCTTTTCAAAATAAGTGTGAAAAAGAAGCAATATTCGGAGGACGTAACAAAGTACAATAGTTAGGAATTAGATTTCTGGGCTCTCGGCATTTATAGCCATTTATCCCATCACGTATGAGGGTTGACGTCCCTCGGCGAGCACACTACCTGAGGAAAGGGAAGGAAGCGGCCTGGGATCATTATTTAGGTATCATCCCGGCATTTGCCTCGTGTGAATGAGGGAAACTCAGAAAAAACCTGTCAAGATGGCTGGCCTGAAAAAGCTGTTCCACTTTTTCGACCGAGTGTCCTCACTGGGATTCGAACCCGAGACTGCTTGCACCATAGGCGAGATCGTTAGTGACTACGCCACGCGGGGCCACAAAGTACAATAGAGCATCGATAATTGAGTCTTAACTAATCCGAGCCAGCCAAACAGACCTAAGCGCTAACGTACTGAAATTCTTCTCCCAATGCGCTCTTCGAAATCAAGTAATATTGTTGCATATCCTACGAAAATGGATGGTTCGTATAATTTAAATACGCCACTCTTATTGATTGTTCTAGTTGAATTATGATTGTTTTTAATACATTTACTTCATTTTTCTTTATATATATATATATATATATAAATAATTGTGTGTACGTGTATGTATGTTCTAGCATAACTGGAACGCCTGGAGCAATTTCAACCAAACTTGGTACACATATTATTTATAGTCTGAAAGAGTACTGTCGAGGTAAGACCCCCTAGCACATCAAAGGGGAGTGGGACACACACAAAAATCTATGTTAGTGTCGAATCCATAATTTTCGGAGTCCATGGGCTGATTGGTGACAGTTTTGATGCCCTTTTAAGTCCAAATTCAGACCCCAGTGAAGGTAAGATCCATAGTTTTGGGGTTCGCTTAGATAAATAATAACACTCCCAATGCCGTTCCAGTTCGATTTGTGTCCTTATTAGCACCTGGGGAGGGGTGAAAGAGTCAACATTTAAAAATAGTCCAATCATTAGTTTTCAGCGTTGCTAAGTTAATTGCTGCCAGTCCTGATGCTACTTAAGCCAAGTTCTTCCCCCAGTGAGGTCAAGACCCTCTGAGCACTCCTAGGGTGAGTAATAGGGGTAGACAAAAATAAGAAACCACCAACATTAGTGTCGAATCCATAATTTGCGGGGTCACTTAGATAAAGGGTGATACTTCAGATGGTACTTAAGTTCAAGTTCAGCCGCCATTAGTACCCTGGAGGGTGAAATTGTGACATGAAAAACTGAAAATGACCGATATTAAGTGTCGAATCCATAAGTTTTCGGGGTCGCTGAAATGAGTAGTGACGCTCCAAACGCCCTTTAAGTCCAAGTTCATTCCCATTTGCAAAGAATGGGGTGGGGAGATAAAAAATGAAATGTAAAAAGTGACTGAGATTTGTGCCGATTTTCAGGGTCAGGGGAACGTCTAATCTCCTTGAAATGACTTTTGGAAGATAGTATCCACTTAAAGCTGTTTTTTTGTTTGTTTTAATTATTATTTATCATCAATTCGACTAAAGGTGTATTCTGCGGGAGTAGAGTTCTGTCAAAAATGGAGTATCTTCTGTATTTTTATCATTACACTCCCATTGAAATAAATATTCTAAGGAGGATATTCAAAATTAAATATTTCGCATAAACATTGTTCCCGTGAAAAGAGCGGGCATTTCAGCTAGTATACATATATTCCACACAATACGGTGTAAGGGAAGTCATCATAGGGAGCTGGCGTCAAAAGACGAATAAAATAGAACAGTTCTTATCTATGGGGCAGGATAAAAAAAAAAAAAAAGTATTTTTTTCCCACTATTTTAGTGTAGGGAGAATGTTTCCTTGTAGTTTATTTTATTGTTTATTGATTTATTATTATATTATTTACGTAGGCCCCACTCAAGTTCAATACATTTACGTCATCGGATAGGAAATAGTTCGATACCTCTTAAGAAATATTCTTTCGGTTGACGCAGTACCCACTTGTGCCTTAGCGATTGGGCGTCTTCATCATACTTGAACTTCTGTCTTTCAAGGTGCTTCTTTAATGGACCAAAGATCTGGCAATCTGATGGTTTCACGTATGGCGGCTGTGGAAGGCACTTGAGCGTAGATCGTCGATGGTTTTCATGATCTCATCGGCCTTTTTATTTCTTAGGTATACGAGGACATTCATAAAATAATAAATATTTCTCTCAAAGTTTTACTCCCTTTTGTTTTCCGTGCGACTTTTATTGTGATTTTTCTTTTAATGTTATATTCACTGTTGTGACTAGAAAGTCTTTAAAAGGGAAGTAGTCAGTGTTTTCTGAATATCTCCCCTTTTTAAAGTCTATAGAAGTTTTGTTTTTACTTATTAATTGATTAATGTAAATTTAAGAACGTGAGTGAATAATCCTTAACTAAGGGTCATTTTCTAATGCATGGGAACTTTTACCATATTTCATGTATGAACCAAGTATTAGTTTAGGTTTGCAGTCTTCTTAAGTTTATTATCCTGAAACTAGTAAAACTTATATATAATCTTTTAAAAAATCGTCCTCTATTTGACTTTTTATTTTACGCATTATCTTAGGAACCAAAGTTCCGCACACCACAATATTTCACAAGTTTGTATAGCAGAACAAGGCCTACCACCATCTTAAATTTGATCGGATGTGTACAATATATATATAATGCCATTTTCGAGCGAATTGTTAATTTGGTGTTGTAACTATCACGCCACCACAATTCCTTTGCAAGGGTTTTAGCTGTGACGGATGAACTCCGGACGAAGTTTCCATGGGTCGTACTACGTATTAGATGAACTTGATAGCAGTCAAGATACGAGTTCGTAGATCAGGGTTCACACTGAATTTCTGGTATTAATTTATCTGAATTTCATTAAGTACGTAAATTTTCCCTGGTCCGTAAACAGTATCATTTGTGATTATTGAGAAGCCAGCAAGAGAAGGTCTCTTACTGTAAATGAGTGGAAATTCCTGTATTTAGAATACAATAAAACACTAGTATACAAATAATGATCAGGCTTGCCAGCGACCTGGAAAACCTGGAAATGTTAAGGAAATTGATTTGTGTGAGAGAAATCCTGGAAATGTCAAGGAATTTTGTATACTGATGACATTAATTTAACAAAAAAAAGTTCAAAAATTATTGAAAAACGCTCATTAAAACACAAAATAGTGCGAAATCTGTCATGTCTTATTCTAAGTAAAATTTGTACTAACCAAAATGAAAGCAAAGGGGAGATGTATAATGTTCTTGAGTAACTCTGTAACAAGAATATGGTTGTAGCTGCCACAGCTGAAAAAGTAAAACATCAATTTTCCAAATTATGTGTTTCAGTAATAAAAGAGAAGGAATTCGAATCATTTAATGTATACGCAAATAGGTTAAATGTCTTTTATTACAGTCTACTTGATAATTGTGAATTCGTTGATTTGTGAGACATAATTGTAATGTTGTGTGTCCTTTCCCATGGAGATACTTCCGTTGAGAAGGATTTTTCAGTTAACAATGACATGCTGGTTAAAAATATGCATGAAGAATCTTTGGTGAGTTTACGAGTTGTTCATGATACTTTACAATGTACTGGAGGGCCTCTTGGTGATAGACAAAAATGCTTCAGTACGTATTGGATCATATGCACGTTATGAAGCCGCCATGTAAAGGAAAAGGACAAAAACCACTGCAAACGAATCAAAGAAAAAGGAAAATAAGCACATAGCTGATCAATTACCATTTTAGAGAAAAACAAAGCAAAACTTTCAGTAGAGACCTCCATTGAATGCAAAAATTTGGAATATGAAATTGAGACCTTGAAAACATCTCTAAGATAAAGAACTGTGGAAACTAGGAAACATGCAGTAGTAATTTGTTTAGTGTGAAGTTCCATAAATTATTTATGTAGACTGCAATCGTAAGTACAGTACTGTAATTTTATTATAGTGAGATATATATCAAAGACGAATTAATTATGTATTTACGAAATGAAAAAAATGAATAGAAGACAGTGGGTGGATGCTGTGAAGAGCTTTCCACTCATTCATTCATTCTTTTGGAGGAAGGAATTATGTCTGGAAAATAATAGATCTTGCCTGGAAAACCTGGAACTGTCAGGGAAAATTGATTTGAAAAATCCCTGGCAACCCTGAATATTAACGGCAAGTTTCAGATCTCGGCATTCTGAATACATTCACAAACATAAATAAGTCTCACAAATTAACGACAACCAATAAATCTTATTTGTGTTTGTGTACCATTTGAATTTTTTATTCAGATTGTAGTTTTATTTTTTCCGCGTTTTTCCTATCATCTTTCAGCGGCAGCTAAAGAACTTCCCTCATTCTTCAGTGAACTATAGCAATTTCCCTAACTTCGGAATTTTTTAATCATTTCCCGGATTTATTTTAATTTCCGTGATTTTCAAGGTGACCATATATATATATTACTTGTATATTTTATCCAGTATTATGATAAATTCCACTTGTTACCGGATAAATGGCAGTTGTAAAGGCGTTTGCAGTGAAAGCTTTTTCAACGAGGGGCTTCAGAAAATGTGCCCCATCTTTAAACACGTCCTGGAGATTTAATTATTACGTATGGGGCAGTTCATAAATCGTATAACTACTGCACGCTGTGCAAGGGAAGTTTGCTGAGCCATTTGACAGAACTTCTTCGCCATAATAGATGAAGCGGTTGCCGTTGCGGATAGCTTACTGGAATCCCTTGTGGACGAAGTAATTGCCGAAACCTGGTTATTCTTGTAGCAGCAGAACGTTCTTGATAGCAGTCAACTCGATTGTGCCTTATATTAATTTATAATAGGGAATATTTGACGTGGGGAGTACCACAACTTATCATATCCAAAGCTAATTCACTTTGAGAACAATGAAACACATGATACACTTTTTGTTCTGCAACAAACTACAAGTTGACCTTCAAACCTTACAGCTTAGCCGATTTTGAGAGATGACAAATTAACTTTGGTCAAATGTGTTTCCCGTAGATGTCTGAGCTCTTGCTCACACAGAAGATATCCAATTTGTGGTCCAGTAGAAGTCTTGCTTTGACGCGTTTGACTCACCCAATTACCGCAATTTCTTAAAAGAATGAAGTTAGCATCCGCAGCATTTTGAGATAATTTGTTCCTTCACCGTATCGTTAAAGAAAGGTCTAAGTGTAAGCATTCCGTGTGGGCATACTGCAATAAATGTTTATTATTACGAGTATTTTATTATTATCATCATTAAACCGTTCCGTATTGCGTTGTACTGTGAGAATTTATAGTATCCTATATACCTACATTAATTTCAGTAGATAAATGTATAAGCATAAGGTGTCTTATCACTAAACTACCACCACTACTAGCAGTTCTTATATCTTAATACAGGAGTTAAGAGCTCACATTGAAAACACTAAGTTTCAGAAACTGTAGGTCTACAGCAACTTCCACATAATTACTGTAGATATTTTCAATTCACTACTTACAGTGCAAAAAGAAAAGATATCCCACGCGTTCCACGCCTTACTGAAATACATGCAGATGCTTTTTCTTTATAAATGTAACCTCTGAAACTTTATATCAGCGTCCAGTAATTTTAAATAATGTGTGATCATGGTTAAGTTATTATCGGAATCCTTACTGGCCAGATATAACTAATTAATACTTGGCAATGGCAAACTGCAAACTACCTTGTTCCAGTCACCTTAAGAACTAAAAGTTTTATTGACTAATAGAACGTATGGAATACATATTACAAAATAACACTGTACTAACCTTTTTGTGTTCCTAGTAGTTGAAATAGTTTCCAATTTTTCGGATACTTTAGCGCGTATTCATTTTCAACGAGCAGAGAGGTTTAATCATATTTCACAGGAAGTTGGGTGGCGACATACAGAAGAGAATTCCCGGACTTTTCTTGGTTTTTCAGAACATTTCTTGAAATTTTTCCTGATATGCAACTAGCCACACACTTTCTCATGTTCATGGAAAAATGTGACCAAGAAAACATGATGGCGATCATACGTAAACAATATATTTTTCCCTTAACCAACTGAAAATTCTCTTTCTAGGTTTGAATTTTTATGAGAACTTAAAATCATTTTTAACATCTCTTGAATCATTGCCTCTGAACTATCCCAAATATTTAGACAAAAGTCACCCAAACACTGACGAGTTCTAGAACTGTTTTACAATTTGGATTTAGACAAAACTCTTTCAACTGCCTCGCAACTCTGTCTACTCTACTGCCATCCAAGCATTTATTTCCAACTAAAAGAGATTTAATGCAATTCATTCCAACATCAGATCCGGCTGAAACCTTAAAGGTCCAAGCACAAAACAAGAGCTCTAGTCAATTTAAATGTAGCTTCTCCAAAAGTTTAAGAACAAATTTCTGCAGAGGCTTTCTGCAATATCGGCAAAACTTTAAAATGTCCAAATCCATTATTGGAAACAAATGAATATTATTTGACGATAATTCGAATCACAAATTCTAACCGCCCCCTTTTCTTTCATTTCATGCGGATTTGCTAAATAAAGCAATCCAGTCTCTGTTGCGTATTTTTTTGGAGACAGGGCAGGGGGGTGTCCTCACGGCAAAACCCTCCAAGCCGCAGACAGCTTTTGTGTCCTCTCTCAAAGGCTGCAGCACTCTAGCTTCTAAATATTTTCACATGTCTTGTCTTAAAGAAACATGTTTTATAATACTTCGAAAATTTCGTATTGACATTGAAAAAGCCTCGAACAATGATTAGGGAGATCGAAAATGACATTTTATTTGAACTCATGTACCATAAATAATGTTCGCAAATTGCTGCACCATTTTTGTCAAAATAATTTTAAAAGAATAAATGATATCGTAATGTAGCACGTGCTTGTGTTTACAAGCACCCAACATGCTTTTGTGTTTACAAACATTTTACACGTGCTCCTATTTATAAACAACCACGTGCACTTTACTATGGAGTACTATACAGGATGGCCCAAAAGTAGGTATACATCCTTGCATTGATCAAGTATAACATTCTAGCTTATAGGTTTATTTGCTTCAGCTGTTCCGTGCTTAAGATATAAGTAAGAAGACATTAAGAACAAATAATAAAGAAGCTGTCTACCTGATGGAAAACAATAAGAAATCATGTAAAAAGTAATGAGTTGGTCAGTACGGAACTGTATACCTACTTTTGGGCGCCACTGTTATTGCAAACAACAAATAACAGCGACACCAACGGTCCATGACAACAAAAAAAACAGCAACGCCACAGCTACACTGGAGCGTTCATATAACAAAAAAATTCATAAACAATTATTAGTTTTGACTGGTCAATCTCTCCTTTAGCTTGCCCAGAGCTTTAAAAATATCCAACCCAAGCCTCTAGTTTGCTTTGAAACTCTACACTTTCCTTCTTTCCATCCAACTTATTTCAAAGCCTTTACCTTATATTTAAAAAAATTACATTATTCTACCATTCTTGTAAAATATTATTTATAATAAAAACAATTCCAAATTAATTTACTCTACCAAAACTCCACCTACCCCTACACAAAAAACTTTACATTAAAAAACAAAAACTTACAAGACGCATCATTATTAATATATTACAAATACAGAGTGTATCGAAAGTCCCCTGACATAGGGTAACTCTGTTATCAGAGTACAACAAAATGTAAGAGGGGAAACAGTCTCCAAGTATGATGTTTTCAATCTAAAGTTTTTTTTTTTTTTTTTTTTTTTAATCGGACGAACCGTTTGGGCTGTAGACTTTTTATGTGCCCAACGTGAAATAAAAATGCAACGTTGGCACTCAGCTGGATCTGGATACATTTTGAAAGAGTATAGTGAATTGGGGGCTGGCCATGGACACGTTAGCGTAAAAGATAATCACTTCATTCACTTATGTTCTGGGTCCAGGTAAATAACGTTGCGTTTTTATTTAACATTGGCCGCATAAAGTGTGTACAGCCCAAGTGGATCGCCCAATTTAAAAAAAAAAAAAAAAGTCCTTCACTTTATATTGAAAACATCATATTTGGTGACGGTTTTCCCTCTTATATTTTGTTGTACTCTGATAACAGACTTACCCTATGTCAGGGGACTTTTGAGACACACTGTATATTAACTATTGATGGAAAATGTAGCTATAAAAGTACAACAATTAATAAATATTGTATTATAAGCACAAAAAAGTAGACTTTCGTATATATAGATGTATCCCATGAAGATCAAGTCCGGCTATCTATTGAATGTTGCACCAATGCATACACTGATGTGCAACTTAATCTCAGCTTTCATAACTTAAAAGAACTTCCGAAATAAGCCTATTTGTGAATTAACATATATTACAACGGAAACACTAGTAACTGTATTCCAAAAATCCTTTCACTTGCGCGATTACCTACCTTCACTTAATACAGGATAATAAACTTCAATCAAATTGCGACAATAATGATGATGAAAACGGAAAAAGGTTGCGTCGAAAATGAATTTACTATTAGATCGTTGATCCAGCTGAATTTTGTGGATGATTCACCAATATGTTATTCTATTGCACACGCGAAAGGTAACGATAATGAGCACAACTACAAAACATAAGTTTGTTACACATCAGTAGTGGAAAACACAGATAAGTTACTCAAGTTTGAAGTTCGCAATTAAAAAATCAAGCACTCAGTCTCATCTGAAATCATCTTAGGATTTTAATTTTCGGGTCTTCGAAATTACCCGACTTTTGCCAATCTTGACAAACTCCCTGACTTTTCCCAATTTTCCAGGTTTGTCGCTACCCTTGCGTACGATCTTCACATGCTTATAGCTTTATCAATGAAACTTTCTAATTGTATACGCAGTAACGTACTTCACGTAAAATATGGTTTAAGCCTTGGTCGTCCTTGAAAATGAGTCTCTCTCAAGTATCCGAAATATCGGAAGTTATTTCAGCTACTAGAACTAAAAAAATCGTACTGACCTTTTTGATCCTGACAAGTGTTACTGAGATGGAACAGAAAATCCCCAGTTTTGCTGCCATCGTATACAATACTTTTAAATTACCCTTATGGTGGATCACCACCCGGAAGGCAGTACGTATTTTAGCTCACTCCCTTAACTGCTGCACAATGAAACATTGCATATTATAAATATTGTGCTATAAGATAAGAGTTATGTTTCAGCTACAAAACACTGATTCATTTGGTTGTCTTTTCTGATATCGAAAAAGATTACAAATAAAAGAAAATGTGATTCATTTTACAATGAACACACAAGATAGCACTTGCTGTTAAATCTTACTAGAAGTGTTCAGATTTATGAAATGATCATTTGTGTGTGGAAAGTATTTTAAAGTAACGATCTTAGTACGAAATAGATACACTATGTGATCAAAGTATTCGGACACCTGGCTGAAAATGACTTACAAGTTCGTGGCGCCCTCCATCGGTACTGCTGGAATTCAATATGGTGTTGGCACATCCTTAGCCTTGATGACAGCTTGCACTCTCGCAGGCATACTTTCAATCAGGTGCTGGAAGGTTCTTGGGGAATGGCACACCATTCTTCACGGAGTGCTAAACTGAGGAGAGGTATCGATGTAGGTCGGTGAGGCCTGGCACGAAGTCGGCATTTCAAAACATCCCAAAGGTGTTCTATAGGATTCTAGTCAGAACTCTGTGCAGGCCAGTCCATTACAGCGATGTTATGGTCGTGTAACCACTCCGCCACAGGCCGTGCAGTATAAACAGGTGCTCGATTGTGTTGCAAGATGCAATCGCCATCCCCGAATTGCTCTTCAACAGTGGGAAACAAGAAGGTGCTTAAAACATCAATGTAGGCCTGCGCTGTGAGAGTGCCACGCAAAACAACGAGGAGTGCAAGCCTCCTCCAAGAAAAACACGACCACACCATAATACCACCACCTCCGAATTTTACTGTTGGCACTACACACGCTCAGACGACGTTCACCGGGCACTCGCCATACCCACACCCTGCCATCGGATCGCCACATTATGTACCGTGATTCGTCATTCCACACGTTTTTCCACTGTTCAATCGTCCAATGTTTACGCTCCTTACACCAAGCGAGGCGTCATTTGGCATTTACCTACGTGATGTGTGGCTTATGAGCAGCCGCTCGACCATGAAATTCAAGTTCTCTCACCTCAAGCCTGTCATAGTATTTGGAGTGGATCCTGATGCAGTTTGGAATTCCTGTGTGATGGTCTGGATAGATGTCTGCCTATTACACTTTACGATCGTCTTCAACTGTCGGCGGTCTCTGTCAGTCAACAGATGAGGTCGGCCTGTACGCTTTTGTGCTGTGCGTCTCTCTTCACGTTTCCACTTCACTATCACATCAGACACAGTGGACCTAGGGATGTTTAGGTGTGTGGAAATCTCGCGTACAGACTTCTGACACAAGTGACACCCAATCACCTGACCACGTTCGAAATCCGTGAGTTCCGCGGACCGCCACATTTTGCTTTCAGACGATGTCTAATGACTACTGGGGTCGCTGATAATGAGTACCTGGCAGTAGGTGGCAGCACAATGCACCTAATATGAAAAACGTATGTTTTTGGGAGGGGAGTCCGGATACTTTTGATCACAAAGTGTATATTGTTTGACAGTTTTTCGTGTTATGTTTCACATTTTATGTAAATATTAATTTACATTTAAGGAAATATATTTTGAGAAGAAACTTGGGCAGAACACCATAATGCGTTGTTGCCAAATTTGTACGTTTACTGTAGTAGTCACAATAAGAAAATTCGTGGATTCTAGCGTTGTAGTTCAAGAAGTGGAACTTAGCTGTGAATTGCGGTAAGTGTCAACAACTAATTTGTCCAGTAAGTATCCAAGTAGAATTCCATGATTACTTCCTTTATTATGTGGGATCAGTAAACACTCGACACTAGCTGGCAACGCCGCACTATTCAAGCAGAGTTTAGCATAGCACCAAGAACACCTAGTAATCCACCTTATACAGAGGATGGACAGAAGTACGAAAACACCTGAAAAAATGCACATTACCTTTATTAATAACGAGTAAAACCACCTTTGGCATGCAGAACAGCCTGCAATGGACGCAAAATGGAGAAATACAGGTCGCGTATGGCTGTCAAAGGAATGTTGTACCATTCTTCCGCCAAAGCCGCTGCAAGTTGTTGTAGAGGTGACGGTGGTGGATAGCGGGCTTTGCACCTTGGTCTCCATAACTGACCAAGGGTTCAATGATAGGCTATCGTGGAGATTATGGCAGAGTCTTTGTGGTCATCAAACCACTCCTGGACCATGCGAGCTGTATGCACAGGGATCTGTCATCTCGAAACACGGCATAACCATCTGGGAACAAAATTTGCACCATGGAATGCAGCCGGTCACTCAAAATGGTTACATAGTCCTTGGCAGTGACATGTCCATATAGAGTGGTGATGGGTCTGGCAGAATATAAGGATATGGCTGCCCAAATCATCACTGAGCCGCCGCCATGTTTCACTATTATTCAATACGCTTGTACTGGCGTTCTCCACACGTAAATTCGGTCAGCAATTGCAAACAATGTAAACGATGACTCACTCGACCAGATAACAGTCTTCCACTACTCCATTGTTCAGTTTTATGATCGTTGTATCACTCCGTATAGCAGCATTGTCAATAGTCACGAGTGGTTTGGGAATTGCAGATCTGCCATAAATACCCTTCTTGTGGAGTTCTCTTCTGATTGTTTTGACAGTAACAGGGTTTGTACGCACTGTATTAAGCTCGGCTGAGGCTTTTGGCGCCGTGGTGATCTGCTTAGTCACAATCCCACACAGGCCAGCAATCAGAGGGGGGGCTAGGGGTCTGCCGACCTAAACTTTCCGTGGCCCCTCCAGACCTTAACACAAAATGCTATTATTAATACAAAAAAATACAATTTAGCTATTTGTAAGAGAATGTTTAATGACTTCGCCCCCCCCCCCCCCCCAAACCTCTGTGGCTGGTTGCGGGCATGATCCCATACAATGTGCGTCTGTCTCTGCCACGCAACACAAACTTGCGTCCGCGCTGGTGCTTCGCTGATTTTTTTTTTTTTTTAACACTCGTAGGCAGTCATAATCTTCGAGACAGCTCCTTGATACACCAAACACTGCCGCTACTTTCGTAACGAAAACTCCCACAATTTGATCTCTCTGAAACACTGTCAGGTCAGACATGATTCACGATAACCTGTATGCACTGGTCGCTGAACTGTAACTAGTTAATCTTTTCGATTCGTTCGGGTTGTATCCCCACAGTAGATGCCGCTGACCCCAGCGACACCTACAATTCAAACTCAAATCGTGTTTTAAATTGCTAGAGCCTTTCTATTTCAAGTGTGCCCCTGCTGGCGCAGCTCTTGCTGTGTATTTTCCCTTATCTTCCTCGAAAGAGCAGAGACAAGTTGCTCCGGTCGAGATCTTTCAATTGTTGGATGCGGAAGCGTTGCCACAATGAATTATTTCATGGACTTCACTGTGCACTGTCTTGTTAGCCATTCTAAATAGCCTACGATCTTCATTCGTCAAGACTGAATGACAAACTGCCAACACAGCCGAGGTCATTCACTTCTCTCCCCTGAGCAAATGGAAAGGTCCTTCGTAAAAGGGTTGCGGGGGTGTGGCCGAAGTATGTTTCACATTTTTCTCTATCCCTGTATTTATGTCCTTTGCCAACAACCAGGCTTTATAGGACTACATCTACACTTAAGAAGTGGGATCTGAACCACTGTAATGGTGCTCGTTTGTTGAAGTTTAGCGCCCCTTTTCTAGCACCGAGGGAAGTTATATGAGATGTGGACCTACTTCACATGGAAACCGAACTACGTTCGATACTCTCCCACGGCAATAGAATCCGGAAACTCGTGTAGATAAAAAAAGAAAGCGTTCTAGCCACGAGACAAACAACGAGGGCTTCCATCCTTCATTTGTATTGTAGGAATCTTCTCTTAATTTCTATTTTATTATTATTATTTTAATGAATAATTTTTAAACGTTTTAGTTAATTTTTACTCCACTCCTTGTTAACACGGCATGCCTGTCCTACAATCAAATACAATCCCCATGGCAGTAAATACGCTGATCACGGAAATCTGAATGTCAAAACTGTTGCGTTATCACCTCGAATATACTGTTTGCATTAGACACAATATTTTCTAAATACACAAAATTCATTATACACTGAAATTTTCCAAACAAGACGTACCCTATTTAGTTCTTGATCATATTAAATCATCCCCACATGCTTAACTAAACATTGAAACATCAGAATAACAATAGTCTAAATTAATTAGAACATTTGTTCGACTGCAGCAGTCAAAAGCTTATTCCATTAGCAAGAACGTATGTTCTAGAAGATTACATAGGTCAAGCAGGTTGCATCTTAAGATAAAACTTTCGCGAGTAATGGTCCTCGGTTTTTATGCTCGAATTTTTGCTGCAAAAATATCAAGTAATGATATCTTACGCTTCCAAATAACATTTTTCTCTCTCGCAACAGCTACAATCTGACCCCTATCTCTACGAATGGTTGAACCTAGCATCCCAACCTCTTCCTACACATACATTAACTACGCGAGTCTTCTGTAACTTTGGTGCACGTGGTTCCAGGTTCGATTACTGGTGGAAGAGCCTCCAAATTTGAACGCATTGCGACGACTCGGATCCCGCATTAAAAATTAGGCACCTTGGTGTTGAAAAGGGACGTTAAACTCGAAATCAAACGACAAACGAGTCTCATACTGTACCTGCCAGAAAGATGTGTTCATTATCAGGGTTCTGAATATTCATCGCAATCTCGCTGCCTCCTTATGCCTGTTAGAACTGTTTGCAGTGCGGATCCCTTTGCCACTACACCATTATTACCAAGTTCTCTCTTTTCTGCTGTAGTAATGCCACAGCCATTACACAAGCAGTTTTTTCCCTTAAGTTATTAATTACTGTTCTTGGTCAGACTACTTTTTCTGTTTAAAATGTTTACCTCGAAAACTTCAGACAAGCTAATTACACTTACATTCTTTCATTTTTTTTCTTGGTGATGAAACGAATGATAATAGTGGAATGAAGAAAGTTGAAAAAATGAAATGAAATCTTTGAGTTTTACGTCCCACGGTTATGCCGGTGAGGCTAAAGGAGACGGTGATGATGAGTAATGAATGAAAATGCTGGAATGAAGAAAGTGGGAGGAAACGGGAGAACCCCGAGGAAACGCACGCACACGGTGTTTTGAAGAAAGTTGAAGGAAACCAGAGAACCCCAAGAAAACCCATGTATACGGTGTCTGTCCACCACTAAGTTCACTTGGCGGGAGCTGAGATCGAACCAAGGACCCTACGTACCCTCTTTCACTGAGCCACCGCAGCAGATTCGTTTTAATGTTGTTCAGTACCATGTTGATCGCCATTTTGGATCAGCTGTAGGGCCTTACTGCACCATTCAAGCTAATGTTGTCTAATACGCCAACATTCATGAAAACATTATTTAGGTCTTCTAAATACTAAATAAAAAATGCTCAATACAATTTTTCTACATTTTTTGTCTTAAACTAGCTATACAGATGACAAAGCCCAAGAATACACAGTACGTTATTTCTTAACTGTCAACAAATTAATTAACAGCAACAAAGATACATTCCTATAAACCAGTACATCCAAGTGTCCTCATTTTTGTGACATAAAAAAAACTGACAAAATTTACGAAATATTTACTACACGTCCCTAAAAATAGCTAACCATACGAAAACCTAACTTGTGAAACTAAAGCAACTAGAATATACATGCAGTAAAAAAATTACAAAGTAATAGTTATTTGAGAATGAGGAAGAACGTTTTGTAGTAAATCTGAATAATAAATCAAAAGTTATTTCTTTTAAATTCATAAAATTTACAATCAGTTTATAAATAGTACTGACACAATAAATTTTAAGATTCATTGTTTAAAAATAAGGGTGAAATGTTCTTCCCTTTGAATCGCCATTTTGAATAATGTATACATCATTCGATGTTTCACATCTTGTGAAATATTTACCTATATGCAAAATATTCTGATACTCTTAAGTGAACGAGCAGCTACGAAATATCCAAAAAGGTTAAAATGCAGGTATTCGACAACTTTAGGGTCGAATTTCTGAATTTGTACAATATTAAAGTACTGTATTGACAAGTATTTCGCTTCTATAAACCACCACCTATTATTTCACTGGCTATATGAGGGGAAGTTACGAAGAGGTTTGCTGGCCTAAAGAAATATATTTGTTAAGGCTTTATGATCACTCAAACCTCAAGTGGTATCAAAAAGTAAAGTACAGGTACTAAGTTTGTAATCAACTAATTCATTTCCAAGGTTATCAACTTATGATATCTGCTTGTTTGAAAAATTAAAACACGCCAGATTTTAGCCTTACATTAGCTAATATTTATAGTGAATGCTAATCTTATTGATAATCCATAATCCAAAGATGCTTACGACGCAATGTTAGAGAATAGTCGAATAATTATTAGATAATGGAATATTTATAACTATTAAAAGGGTTTTGCCAGCATTTTTTTCTTCTTCTTAACTTAGAAATTCACTGATGCTCACTCAGAAATAGTATAATTTTCATTTACTAAGAGTAGTTCATACAATAAACGCATTTGAGGGGAAAGTATTAAATAAGTTTCGAAAGATATTAAAAATTGTTTAATTAAAAAAAGTGATTCAAAATGTTTACTCTTTTTCTTCCCCCTACACAAGCAAGAATACTTACTGTGAACGTGTTTAATCATTCTATATATAAGCGAACAGTGTACATCACATTACAGTATTTTACATGGATAAAGGTCCTCCATGCTATCTCAATGAGACTAGATTGAATTGAAATCCTACAAGGTAATTTTACAAAATTCATTATTACACTGTACACGGATTAGACATGTATATGCAAGGAAAAGGATAAATTAATCCAATTGAAAGTATTTCCAACCTTCATAGACAAGATCGATTAATTGTTGGGCTTGCATTGTATTCTAGTTTGCAATGATTTTAAGACAGTGCTAACAAAATTTAGCGTTGCTGTTAAGATATATAAGTTAACACTTTTAACACGTTACTGACAAATAGTTCAGATCATTATGTAAATCAAAATATAGAAGTAAAGAAAAGAAGTATATTAAGCATAAAGAAACAGAACCAGCAAACATTTATACCAAGAAATTTTCCGAAAGATCCCAATACATACATGTTTTACTGAGATTGAAAATTTTTCGAAGTCACGAAAGTTTTACATAGTAACTACAAGGAATTACAATTCTAAATTGCGGACAGCGTTGGGGGAGAACTCAAAACTTTATTTTATCTTTCTTTTGAACACAAAGAAATGCTACCAATCTGTTCTCCATGGTGAGAATCAATGTCGACCATATTCCGCACCAAAAGAAGGTCCTTCTGTTGAGAAAATGATCGCCAGTCTGATAGCACACTCATCTTCAATTACTGCAAAGAGAAAAACGAAACATTTTATCATTTACTATTCGGATTGAGATTATTACAAGTTTAACGTATTTTTTGTTTGTATACAGGACTCGCAATATTTTCTACTGACCTAGGCGCCAGTTCTGAAAACGAGGCGTCCCAATAATACAAACC